>NC_083410.1:8772616-8872616 GCF_020745735.1 Hemiscyllium ocellatum | reverse complement strand
ATGTTAAGCACTTTCTATGATTGAGCCCAGTTACCAGTTCAGGGAGCAAGGGATATTTTATCATTATCATGATCACCCAAATTTAGCTTGATTTCATTTGACCTCAGAAGGTACGTTAGATCCATGACCAAAGTTTGCAAATGGATTTGTCATGAAATGCTTGCAAATACTCCAGTATGTTCACCTGTGTCTTTTTTTGGGTGGTGTGTTTCCAGCTTTTTTTTCTCGCCTGCAGTACCACCAGCAACCTGGCAGTGGCGATGGCACCAATTGGAACATCAATGGGTGTTCAACACATCTTCAGAAAGCACATGGTAATGCAGCAATATCATTGAGCTCATTGTGGTTGGGACAATGAGGTGAAAGGGAGAAGGTAGACTCACCTGGACACCACCACTGGTCTAAGGTCTTACAAGCCTGCAGCCTTTAAAGCAGGGAGTAAATGTGATCTTACAGAGAACAACAGGGGAGTGCTGGAAACATTCAGCAGGTGTGCAGAGGGGAACAGAGTTAACTTTTCAAGCTGTTGCCCAAATGTCAGGCTGCTCTTGAGATGTTTTGAGGATGAGGCAGATGTAAAACCTTGGTGTACTTGACTTCATTGACCTGGTCTCTGTGTGTGTGTGTATGTATGTGTGTGTGGCTGCACATGGCAGCAAAGGAGGACCGTAGAAATTAATGGCATGCTTACTTCTGCAATAAGGAGAGGCCGTTCAGTGGTGAGATAGTATTGCCTGTGGTATAAGGTGCTATCAAACATGTCAATTGTCTCCATGCAAGATAATATTCAAAAGGGATGCTTGAAAGGTTTACCTTTTGACCTTGCCCAACAGAAAAAGGGCTCATGTTGATTTCAGTAATCTAGACTTGTTGCAAATTGACAATCACCGCATTAGCTGTTTGTTCTGCAAAGTTAAGCACCTTTACTACTGTGTAGTAAATAAGGTAAAACAAAAAATACTGCAGATGCTGAAGGTCTGAAACAAAGCCAGAAATTGCTGGGGAAACCCAGCAGATCTGGCACTATCTTTGGAGAGAGAAAGTAGAGTTAATGTTTTGAGTCCAGTCTTCTGAAGAAAGGTCATACCTGACTTCAAACACAAACCGTGTTTCTCTCTCCATGGATGCTGCCAGACTAGCTGAGTTTCTTCAACACTTTCTGCTTTTGTTACAGTCTAAGTCCTTCTGTATGATGTTCCTGTGTGATTCTACAATGTGATTCCCCTCTCCTGACCCACACCCTCCCTCATTGCCTTCTGTTGACATTTTGCTGATGTTAGTCTAGTCATTCCTGTAAATATTTATTTATTCTCGTCCTTGTCAATGTTGTTGATTAGTTGCCATGCCATTTGTAAGTGTCAAGGTATTTTTAACTCTGTGAAACCATTTTGAACTGTTCTGATTTTCTTTGTTATTGTACAAAAATAAATAAATAAAAGCTTTACTCATTAATGCCTTGAATAAGGAAAGTGAAAGTGCTATCGCCAAGTTTGTGGATGACACAAATATGTGTGGACAGGCAAGAAGGGAGGATAACACACAGAATCTACAAAGGGAGACAGACAGGTTTATTCAACGAGTAAAAAAGTTAAATAAAATCTGAAAAACTGTGAGGATATGTATTTTGAATGTAAACATGGAGGAGCTGAACATTAATTAAACGGAGCAAGACTTCAGAAAGCACAAAATGCATAAATCGCAAAAAGCTAGCAATGTGTAATAAGGAAGGCAAATGCAATATTGACCTTTAATTTAAAGTGAATGTCATATAAACATAAGGAAGACTTATTGAATCAATACAAGTTCTTATTGGTTCCTGAAGAAGGGCTCATGCCCGAAACGTCGTCTCTCCTACTCCTTGGATGCTGCCTGACTTGCTGCGCTTTTCCAGCAACACATTTTCAGCATATTGGTTCCTTTACCAGGTTGATATTCTGGCATTGGAGGGGATCATAGGAAGCCTGATCTTGAGATTTTAGAGCTTTTCTTATGAGTATATTGGCCTTGTGGGCATGGAATTGAGAAAAATGAGAGGTGATCTTATTAAAACAAGTCGGATTCTGAAGGGGCTTGTCCGGGTGTTGTGGAGAGAATGTTTCCTCTTGTGGGAGAGGGTAAGATCAGAGGCATTTATCTCAAAGTAAGAAATCATCCATCATTTCTTCTCTTAGTGGGGAGTGAATCTGTAAAACTCTTCTCTCACCTGTAGAGATCAGGTCATTAAGGACGTTCAAGTCTGAGAAAGATTTCTAATCAGTACAGGGAGTTGAGGATTACATGAAAAACAAGGAATGCTGAATTAAGCATTATCAGAGTAGCCATGCTCTCAATGAGTGATGGAGAATTAGCTGAATAGAGTCATAGAGTCATACAGCACGGAAACAGACCCTTTGATCAACATTACCATGCTGACTAAGTTCCCCATACTGAACTACTCCCACTTGCCTGAATTTATTCCGTACACCTTTAAACATTTCCTATTCATGTATTTACCCAAATGTCTTATAATGTCATCACTGTATCCATATCCACCATTTCCTCTGGCAGTTCATTTGACACACGAACCACCCACTGTGTGAAAATATTGCTCCCTTTTGAAACTTCCTCCTCTCGCTAGAGAAATATGCCACCTAGATTTGAAATCCCCTACCCTGAGGAAATGACTGTTGCTATTATCTATGCTCCTCATGAGCTTATAAATCTCAATAAGATAATAACCTCAACCTCCTCGGCACGGTGGCACAGTGGTTAGCACTGCTGCCTCACAGCGCCTGAGACCTGGGTTCAATTCCCGACTGTGTGGAGTTTGCACGTTCTCCCCGTGTCAGCGTGGGTTTCCTCCGGGTGCTCCGGTTTCCTCCCACGGTCCAAAGATGTGCGGGTCAGGTGAATTGGCCATGCTAAATTGCCCGTAGTGTTAGATAAGGGGTAAATGTAAGGGTATGGGTGGGTTTCGCTTCGGCGGGTCGGTGTGGACTTGTTGGGCCAAAGGGCCTGTTTCCACACTGTAAGTCTAATCTAATCTAATCTCCTACGCTCCAGTAAAAAAAGTCTCAGCCGATCTAACTCAATCTTATAACACAAGCCCTCCCCATTCCCAACAACATCCTGGTCAATCATGTCTGACCCCTTTCCAGTTTTAATGATATCCTTCCTATAGCAGGTTACCAGAACTGCACACAGTATTCCAGAAGAGACCTCACCAACATCCTGTACAACCTCAACATGACGTCCCAACTCCTGTACTCAATGTCCTAACCAATGAAGGCAAGTGCACGAAATACTTTCTTAACCATCCTGTCTACCTGTGATGCAACTCTTAAAGAACTATGCACCTGACCCTCTAGGTCTCTCTGTTCAACAACACTACCCAGGGCCATGCCATTAACTGTATAAGTCCCATTCTTACTTGTTTAACCGAAAGGAGGAGAAAGTGAGGTCTGCAGATGCTGGAGATCAGAGCTGAAAACGTGTTGCTGGAAAAGCGCAGCAGGCCAGGCAGCATCCAAAGACCAGGAGAATCGACGTTTCGGGCATGAGCCCTTCTTCAGGTTCATGCCCGAAATGTCGATTCTCCTGCTCTTTGAATGCTGCCTGGCCTGCTGCGCTTTTCCAGCAACACGTTTTCAGCTTGTTTAACCAAAATGCAATACCTCGGGTTTATCCAAATTAAACTCCATCTGCTATTCCTCAGCACAATTGATCAAGATGTCTTTGTACTCTGAGATGATCGTCTTCACTGTCCACTCTACCTCCAATTCTGGTGTCATCCACAAACTTACTAACCATTCCTCCCAAATTATCAACCAGATTGTTTATATAAATGATGGACCCAGCACCAATACCTCCACCACTACGCTCTGTCGTCAAGCCAATTTTGTATCCAGTTGGCAAACTATTCCTGAATCCCATGCGATGTAACTTCTGCTCCTCGTCCTGGGGTGCTCTCAGGTTGGAACCTGAGGAAGAATATTGAGATGTACTGAAATATCCATTTCACGATCAGTATGAAGAAATTATCGGTGAGTGACAGTGAGTTGATTTTTATGAAATTAGATCATAGTGGATTATGCCTGAGCGCTTCAGACATTTCAGATACAATTACTCGCTAGCTTCATTGAGACCACAGCATTTCAGAGGACTCTACGTGACTGGAATGTCAAAGCAGTGCCTGGTCCAGCTTATCACTGCTGGGTCAGGAGTTCACCGCAAAATGAGAAACATTATATACAGGGTCAACTGCCCCCCCCAAATTTGTTTATGAGATCTCAGTGGGGGATTCATGTGAACATGGCATGAAGGATATAGGAGATAAATAATTCAGCCAGTTCCTAATTGCTCTCCAATGAGCCGGCCTGCTGGAAATTGCCTGGATTGGACTCTCTCCGTGATTATTACAACTTGCTAATGTTTAATATCACGTGCATAACACGTGGATTATTCGAGGGGGGTTCCAATGCACAGGGCATCCTTACACTGCTACAGTCAACATGCAAAGTAGCAAAAAGGCTGAGACATTCTGTGACAGAGGGATGGAGAAACAGGATTTACATTTGTATAGCACCTTTCCAACTTCAGGGCATGCCGATGCACTTTGTAGCTGATTGTTTTAAACTATTGTACGAGCTAGAACAACCAAGTTGCACACAACGATCGCCCATGTTTAATGGTGATCAGATCATTTCCGTGAGTGATAAATATTGCCCATGAAACTCCCTTATGATTGGTGCCATGGATATCTTTCATCCATCTGAAAAGGATGACTGAAAAGGTTTCATTCCATAAGCTAACATGTCAAGGCTGCTCAGCTAAAATGTTTTACTCAGGTCTCTGGTAAGTAAACCTATACCTTCTGATTGAGGAGCGAGAGGATAGGGAGGCAGGTGGAGACAGAGATCGAGACAGGCAGAGACAAAGTTAAAGGGAGAAGAACAGCATCCACACTTCAACACAATCAGCACCTTCACAGTGTGTGTGAGAGAGAGTGGTGTTTGAGATTGTGTGTGTATGTGTGTGTGTGTGTGTGTATGTGTGTGCATGTTTATGTGAGTCTGTGTGCGTGTGTGTGTGCGCGCACATGTTTGTGTGCGTGTGTGCATGTTTGTGTGAGTCTCTGTGTGTGTGTATGTTTGTATGAGTCTATGTGTGTGTGTGAGTCTGTGTTGCATGTTTGTGTGAGTCTGTGTGTGTGTGTGCATGTTTGTGTGAGTCTGTGTGTGCGTGTGTGCATGTTTGTGTGAGTCTGTGTGTGCGCGCATGTTTGTGTGAGTCTGTGTGTGTGTGCATGTTTGTGTGTGTGTGTGTGCATGTTTATGTGAGTCTGTGTGTGTATGTGTGTGCATGTTTATGTGAGTCTCTGTGTGTGTGAGTGTGTGCATGTTTGTGTGAGTGTGTGTGTGTGTGCGTGTGCATGTTTGTGTGAGTCTGTGTGTGTGTTTGTATGTTTGTGTGAGTCTATGTGTGTGTGTGAGTCTGTGTGTGCATGTTTGTGTGAGTCTGTGTGTGTGTGCATGTTTGTGTGAGTCTGTGTGTGCGTGTGTGCATGTTTGTGTGAGTCTGTGTGTGCGCGCATGTTTGTGTGAGTCTGTGTGTGTGTTCATGTTTGTGTGTGTGTGTGCATGTTTATGTGAGTCTGTGTGTGTATGTGTGTGCATGTTTATGTGAGTCTCTGTGTGTGTGAGTGGGTGCATGTTTGTGTGAGTGTGTGTGTGTGTGCGTGTGCATGTTTGTGTGAGTCTGTGTGTGTGTTTGTATGTTTGTGTGAGTCTATGTGTGTGTGTGAGTCTGTGTGCATGTTTGTGTGAGTGTGTGTGTGTACATGTTTATGTGAGTCTGTGTGTGTGTGCATGTTTGTGTGAGCCTGTGTGTGTGTGTGTTTGTGTGAGTCTGTGTCTGTGTGTGTGCATGTTTGTGTGAGTCTGTGTGTGTGTGTTTGTGTGTGTGTGTGTGTGTGCATGTTTGTGTGAGTGTGTGTGTGTGAGTCTGTGTGTGTATGAGTCTGTCTGTGTGTGTGAGAGAGTGTGTGTTTGTGTGAGTGTGTGTGGGTGTGTTTGTGTGAGTGTGTGTTTGTGTGTGTGTGTGTGTGAGTCTGTGTGTGTGTGTGTGTGTGTGTGTCTCTATGTGTGTGAGTCTGTATGTGTGTGTGTGTATTTGAGTGTGTGTGTGTGTGAGTCTGTGCGTGTGTGTGTGTGCAGGTAGTTCTTCTGTAACATGATGGTTGTGTTCTTGCGCAACTCCGTATTTTAGAAAGATCGTGCTTCAGAAACAGTGTTTAAAGTGTTGGTGATGTAATGGCGTTACAGCCAACACACGATTTAAACATCTGCGCTTTAGAAACGGTGTCACCGATCTGTCAATCCTGTTGGAGTGAATTTAACGAAACGAGCATTATAGCAGAACGACCTGAATGTGCATGTGTGTATGTAAGTGTGCATACGTATGTATATTCACTTTGGAAAAAAGAATACAAACATGGACTATTTTCTAAATGGTGAGAAAATTCATAAAGCCAAAGTACAAAGGGATCTGGGAGTGCTAGTCGAGGATTCGCTAAAGGTAAACATGCAGGTTGAGTCCGTGATTAAGAAAGCGAATGCAATGTTGTCATTTATCCCAAGAGGGTTGGAATATAAAAGCACCATTGTGCTACTGACACTTTATAAAGCTCTGGTTAGGCCCCATTTGGAGTACTGTGTCCAGTTTTGGTCCTCACACCTCAGGAAGGACATACTGGCACTGGAACGTGTCCAGCGGAGATTCACACGGATGATCCCTGGAATGGTAGTTCTAACATATGAGGAACGGCTGAGGATCCTGGGATTGTATTCATTGGAGTTTAGAAGATTAAGGGGAGACTTAATAGAGACGTACAAGATAATACAAGGCTTGGAAAGGGTGGATGCTAGGAAATTGTTTCCGTTAGGCGAGGAGACTAGGACGCGTGGACACAGCCTTAGAATTAGAGGGGGTAAATTCAGAACAGAAATGCGGAAACATTTCTTCAGCCAGAGAGTGGTGGGCCTGTGGAATTCATTGCCGCAGAGTGCAGTGGAGGCCGGGACGCTAAATGTCTTCAAGGCAGAGATTGATAAGTTCTTGATGTCACAAGGAATTAAGGGCTACAGGGAGAATGCTAGTAAGTGGAGTTGAAATGCCCATCAGCCACTCCTATGTCTTATGGTCTTATGGTATTTGTGTATACGTTTATGTGTGTGGTTGGCTGTATGTGCACGTGTGTACCTGTGTGTTGGGGTGTACATTCATGAGTGTGCGTGTGTGTGTTTTTGTCTGTGAGTGTACACATTAAACTAATGTAAGATGTAGTAACCTCCCAAATCACTGAAACCTTACCCTGCTTTTCCAGTTGTGGTCCAAAGTCTTTGAGATAGTGTTTTCAGAACGTCAAGAATTGAGAAGCAATTGGTGTCCTTACTCCAAATGCAGTTTCGTTTGTTCATTCCTGCGATATGGACATTGCAGAGCAGGCTAGACGTTTTTGCTTATTGCTGTTTGTCCCTGGAGAAGGTGGTGGTGAGCTGCCTTCTTGAAAAACTGCACTCTATCTGGTGTGGTAGACCCACAAGGGGGTTGCAGGATTTTGACCCAATGACAGTGAGGGAATGATTGATATAGTTCCAGGTCAGTGGGGTATGACTTAGAGGGGAACTTGCAAGTGGAGATCTTCCCTTGCATCTGCTGCCTTTGTCATTCTAGATGACAGTGATCATGGATTTGAAAAACATTGTCAGAGGAGCCTCAGTGAGTTACTGCAGTACATCACGTCGATGATATACACAGCTGAAGCTGATGGTGTAGAGTGTGATTGAGATTGTATGAGAAAGTTTAAACAGGAACAGCCTACGCATAGCCCAGAATTCCTCGCCTCATGATTTTTTAAGTTCATTCACAAGATTTTTCTCGTTTCCAGCTAATGAATGGCTTGACCACACAGCACAGAGCTGTGTATAAACGTCTCGAGTGACACTCACTGCTCAGTGCTGAGGGAATGCTGCACTGGTGGTGGTGACAGCTTTTAGGATTCCTGATGAAGAGCTTATGCCCGAAACGTCGATTCTCCTGCTCCTCAGGTGCTGCCTGACCTGCTGTGCTTTTCCAACACCACACTCTCGACTCTGATCTCCAGCATCTGCAGTCCTCACCTTCTCCCAGCTTATAGGTGCAGACATAACTACCCTCCCAGAACACCAAGGTCCCACACACTGTTTCAGAAAAACACAGGCGATCCTTCCAAGTGTCATGACCAATAATCATCCCTCACCAGAAACCAATAAAACATCAATATCTGCTGTTTGTGGGAACTTGCAGTTGGGGGAATGTACAAACTGGGATTTTGTGTATTGGCCTGCCACTGAGATTGGGAAAGGTGCTGTACAAATGTGACTCTTCTCTTTGAGAGAACTCTGTGGTAACCCATCGGCTGTTACAGTGAACTTAATGGGCTGCACTTCTCCAGCAGTCTCTCGCTGTAGGTTGTCCCTTCATGGAATCTGTATTCTTTGGGTTCTCTCGAGCTTCAGTATGCATGCCGGCACTCTCAGAGTCATAGAGATCTACAGCACACAAAAAGGCCCTTCAGCCCATTGTGTCCACACCAGTTAAAACTAACCACCTGATTATTTCTAACCCCATTTCCCAGCACTTGTCCCAATAGCCTTGGCATTGCAAGTGCACATTTAAATACTACTTAAATGTGATGACGGTTTCTGTCTCTACTATCCTTATGGTCAGATTCCCACCACCCACTGGGTGAAAAAGGTTTTTCCTCACATCTCGTCTAACCTCCTGTCCCCTCTCCTTAAATCTATTCTCTTTGGTCATTGATCGTTTCGTCAAAGGGAAAAGGTTCGGCCTGTCTAGGCCCCTCCTGATAATACACATCTCTATCATGTACCCTCTCTATCTTCTTTGCTCTGAGGAAAATCGGAATTCATTAGGAAAACCCTCCAGCCCAGGCAACATCCTGGTAAATCTCCCCTGCCCCCTCTCCAGTGCTATCACATTCCTCCCATAACGGGGATTCCAGAACTGCACACAATATCTAGCTGTGGACTATGAATTTAATACACGCCGTGTCAATGAATTTAATACACGCCGTGTCAATGAATTTAATACACGCCGTGACGTCGAACACTTCTTCCATCACCGCCGCCTCTGAGCTTACTTTCACAATCAGGATTCTCGTCCACCTTCCGAGGACCCCTTCGCTCACCTACAACACACTGCATCCACCTGGACACCCCTCATTACCTGCCCTTGACTTCTTCATTTCCAACAGCCACTGGGACATTAACCGCCTCAACCTGTCTACCCCCCTCCCCCACTCCAACCTCTCACCCTCAACGCGCAGCCTTCCAATCCCGCTGCGCCAATCCCGACTTCACCATCAATGCAGCGGATAAAGGGGGCGCAGTGTTAGTCCGGCCCACTGACCTCTACACCACTGAAGCCAAACGCAAACTTGAGGACACCTCTTCCTACCGCCCCTCGACCATGACCCCATCCCTCATCACCAAATCATCATCTCCCAGAACCTCATCACCTCAGGAGATCTCCCACCCACAGCTTCCAACCTCATAGTCCGGGAACCCTGCACTGCCCAGTTCTACCTCCTTCCCAAGATCCACAAGCCTGACCACCCTGGCCGACCCATTGTCTCAGCATGTTCCTGCCCCACTGAACTCATCTCTACCTACCTCGTCCCCCCTAGTCCAGGAACTTCCCACATACATTTGAGACACCACCCACACCCTCCACCTCCTCCAAGAATTCCGTTTCCCCGGCCCCCAATGCCTCATCTTCACCATGGATATCCAATCCCTCTACACCTCCATCCGCCATGACCAGGGCCTCCAGGCACTCCATTTTTTCCTCTCCCGATGTCCCCAACAGTACCCTTTCACCAACACTCTCATTTGTTTGGCCGAACTGGTCCTCACCCTTAACAATTTCTCCTTTGAATCCTCCGACTTCCTCCAGACCAAAGGGGTAGTGATGGGCACCCGTATGGGCCCCAGCTATGCCTGTCTCTTTGTTGGCTACATAGAACAGTTGATCTTCCGTAATTACACAGGCACCATTCCCCACCTCTTCCTCCGCTACATTGATGACTGCATTGCCGCCACCTCGTGCTCCTGTGAGGAGGTTGAGCAATTCATCAACTTCACCAACACATTCCACTCTGACCTTAAATTTACCTGGACCATCTCTGACACCTCCCTCCCCTTCCTGGACCTCTCCATCTCCATTAATGACGACCGACTTGACACTGACATTTTTTACAAACACACCGACTCCCACAGCTACCTGGATTACACCTCTTCCCACCCTACCTCCTGCAAAAATGCCATCCTGTATTCCCAATTCCTCCGCCTCCACCTCCGCCTCTGCCGTATCTGCTCTCAGGAGGACCAGTTCCACCACAGAACACACCAGATGGCCTCCTTCTTTAGAGACGCAATTTCCCTTCCCACGTGGTTAAAGATGTCATCCAACGCATCTCGTCCACATCCTGCACCTCCGCCCTCAGACCCCACCCCTCCAACCGTAACAAGGACAGAACGCTCCTGGGGCTCACCTTCCACCCTACCAACCTTCGCATAAACCAAATCATCCGCCGACATTTCAGCCACCTCCAAAAAGACCCCACCACCAGGGATATATTTCCCTCCCCACCCCTTTCCGCCTTCCACAAAGACCGTTCCCTCTGTGACTACCTGGTCAGCTCCACAGCCCCCTACAATCAACCCTTCCATCCTGGCACCTTCCACTGCCACCACAGGAACTGCAAAACCTGTGCCCACACCTCCTCCCTCACCTCCATCCAAGGCCCTAAACGAGCCTTCCACATCCATCAAAGTTTTACCTGCACATCCACTAATATCATTTATTGTATCCGTTGCTCCCGATGCGGTCTCCTCTATATTGGGGAGACTGGGCGCCTCCTAGCAGAGCGCTTTAGGGAACATCTCCGCGACACCTGCGCCAATCCACCACGTCGCCCTGTGGCCCAACATTTCAACTCCCCCTCCCAGTCTGCCGAGGACATGGAGGTCCTGGGCCTCCTTCACCACCGCTCCCTCACCACCAGACGCCTGGAGGAGGAACGCCTCATCTTCCACCTCGGAACACTTCAACCCCAGGGCATCAATGTGGACTTCAACAATTTCTTCATTTCCCCTTCCCCCATCTCACTCTAGTTCCAAACTTCCAGCTCAGCACTGTCCCCATGACCTGTCCTACCCACCTATCTCCTTTTCCACCTACCCACTCCACCCTCTCCTCTCTGACCTATCACCATCATCCCCTCCCCCACTCACCTATTGTACTCTATGCTACTCTCTCCCCACTGCCACCCTCCTCTAGCTTGTCTCTCCACCCTTCAGGCTCACTGCCTTTATTCCTGATGAAGGGCTTTTGCCAGAAAAGTCATTTTACTGCTCCTTGGATGCTGCCTGAACTACTGTGGTCTTCCAGCACCAGTAATCCAGAATCTGGTTTCCAGCATCTGCAGTCATTGTTTTCACCTAACCAATGTTTTATCCAGTTCCACCATCACCTCCCTGCTCTTAAACCTTGTTCCGATTAATAAAGGCAAGTGCTTTCTTAACCACTTTATGGATTAGAGGGAGGAGTGTTGGTAGTAAAGATAAAGTTGGCATAGACCTTCTAGACCTTAGGGTTACTCTATCATTACAAAGAGTGAGAGAGACAGCTGGTGTGTTTTAACCTGAGGGCCCCACCATACTTTAGTTTGTGTCGGAATTCAGAATTGAACTTACACTGTCAGCATTGCCCTGTATTGTAAACTCAGCCATCCAGTTAACCAACCCCTGAAGGTGCTGCGTCTGGATACAGGCCACACAGTTCACATCGTCTGTGGGAAACATAACTCGCTTCTGCTTTTACAAGCAACTGAAAAAGCTTAAATAATATGAGATGCTGACAAAAGAGTTCAAATGTTATGGGGATTATGACCAAAGTTCGATTCCAGCCTCAGACGACTGTGTGGAGTTTGCACATTCTCCCTGTGTCTGCGTGGGTTTCCTTCGGCTGCTCTGGTTTCCTCCAACAGTACAAGCATGCGCAGGTTAGGTGAATTGGCCATGCTAAATTGTCCATACTGTTCAGGGATGTGTAGGCTAGGGGCATTAGTAAAGTAATAGGGTAGGGGAATGGGTCTGGGTGGGTTAGCCATTGGAGGGTCAGTATGGGCTTGTTGGGTTGAATGGCCTGTTTCCGCTCTGCAGGGATTCTGTGAACAGGAATTATCTCCTACAACCTATTCTATCAGGCAGATAATACAGAAGCCTGAATACTCACACCAACAGGTTCAGGAGCAGCTCCTTCCCTCTGTTATTAGACTGTAACCTGGCTGCCTCTGTCTAAGTCTTTTTTATATGTACATCCTTGCTCACTATGATCTGCCTGTACTGCTCATAAACTGTACTTCGGTACATGTGACAATCAATAAATCAGTCAATCAATGCAGTCCTTTGATTCAGTTCAATTCTCTTAGTGTCTGTTTGGTACTTCACCCCTTGATTCACTTTGCTTTCACACCATGTAAATGTTAGAAGCTTGTTTGTTTGGGAGGAGGATTCCAGGTTTCCAAAACCTGCTGTGAAGAACAATCACCCCTGAATAACTCAACTCGAATTGTCATCCTCAGCTTCCTCAATCTGCCACAGGAAACAGCTTTTCTCTCTCTACCCGTGAAAATCCACACCTCAATTAATGTCGCCCCCTTCCCCTTTGACCTTTCAGGGTGATGTAAAACTAAGTCAATGTAATTCATCAGTTGAATTCAAAGTGGCAAGAGGCTCAGGCTGACATCTGACAACTTAATGTAAGTGGTGCTGGTGCTGTGAACATAGACCTTTGCTGACCCTGACTCCATCAATTCCCAATAATGGGAGAAGTTTGCCAAGAAAACATCGGATTAAATCACTTAAGAATTTCAAGTTGAAATGGCCAAGTTGCAGGATGTTTTATGATTCAACTATTGCAGGAAGCTGAAATCAATTGATTTGTTCCCTCTAGGAAAACAATTTGAATTCTAAGATTCAGAAGATCATTCATTTTTCTTCATAACGAGAGCTAATGGATGAAAGAAAGGGTTGGATTATTATAAGGGCTGACACTGGAACTGAGAGGTTCTCCATGTCAGGATTGACTGAATAGACTGGGATTCCTCACTCTATTAAGGTGAAAGTTTATGGGTGACCTGATAGCGTTTTTTTCTAATTATGAAAGGATTACATGAGTTAGATGTCTCTGCATGCGGGAGAACCAGGAACTATTGACCATAACTATATGACAGTCACAAATAAATCCAGTGAGGAATTCAGGAACTCGACTTCTTTACCCAGACTGTGGGGGGAATATCAATCTTACCAGAGACATTGTGCCATAAACATTGTGAAGGGGGAATGTAGATAAAAAAAGCATGAGGGAGAAATTGGGAACAGAAAGAAACACTGAGAGGGTGACATGAAGTAAAGTGGGAGGAGATTTCTTTTTTTCTTAATTGTACATTATTAGAGAGACCAACATTTATTGAATTGAATCATTTATTGTCAAGTGGAGTGAATATAAAATACAGTGAAAAGTTTATACCATTGCTATGAATTCTCATTAACTTCAAATGAAACTAAAAGTAAAGGTAACTTATAGATAGTCCAACTTTTCCCACTCTGCACTTCACCAGTTCCCAGCATGCATTGCTCCAGAGTCCCATTCTGCACTTCACCAGCTCATGCCCTGCATCTGCTCTCGCGTCCCACTCTGCACTTTCCAAACCCACACCCTGCCATCGCTCCAGAGTCCCGCTCTACACTTCACCGGAAAGGAGACCAGAATTGCACGCAATATTCCAAAAGTGGCCTAACCAATGTTCTGTACACCGGCAACATGACCTCCCAATTCCTGTACTCAACACTCTGACCAATAAAGGAAAGCATACCAAACGCCTTCTTCACTATCCTATCTACCTGCGACTCCACTTTCAAGGAGCTATGAACCTGCACTTCAAGGTCTCTTTGTTCAGTAACACTCCCTCGGACTTTACCATTGAGTATTTAAGTACTGCTAAGATTTGCTTTCCCAGAATGCAGCACCTCACATTTATCTAAATTCAAATTCATCGGCCACTCCTCAGCCCATTGGCCCATCTGATCAAGTTCCCGTTGTACTTCCTCAGGAAGTTTATTTCACACGTGAACACCCCTCTAGGTAAGCAGTTTCAATGATGTACCCTCCACAACACTCTGAGGTAGAAAATTCCAACATTTCCTACCCTCCACAAGAAGAAATTCCTTTGCTCTGCAGCTTTAAACAAGTGTCTCCTCAGTAACTGTATCCCCTAGTTCAAGGTTCCCTGAGTTGTGGATGTGTCTTCTCAAAATCCACCCTGCCAACCCCTGAGTTGCATTGTTCAGGCCAATTCTCTGTTGCTGGGTAACTTTGCTGCTGAACCTGACAGCATACTGTGAATCCCAGGGATTCCAGTAGTCATCTATAGGTGGTTTGGAGAATATCAAGATTGATTCTATGTAAATGATCTGGCAGAGCCTCCATATTCAGAGTCAAAACATGTGATGCTGGAAAAGTACAGCTGGTCAGGCAGCATCCGAAGAGCAGGAGAGTCAATGTTTTGAGCATAAGCTCTTCGTCAGGAATGTTCTGATGAAGAACTTATGGTTGTAACATTGACTGTCTTGCTCCTCGGATGCTGCCTGACCAGTTGTGTCTTTCCAGCGCCACATGTTTTGACTCTGATCTCCAGGATCTTCAGTCCTCACTTTCTCAACGTCTCCATATTGGCAAATTAAGTCAATGTATTTGTGTCTCTGGCGAGCCTGCTAGGAAAGATCATTGGCATTCTCAATCACTCCCCTTCCCAATGTGACACAAAGATTTGCGGAGTAGCAGATTGTGAAGGGGACTATCAGTGAATGCAGCAGGATACAGATAGATTGGAGAGTTGGGCAGAAAAATGGCCGATGGAGTTCAATCCAGGACAATGCAAGGTGATGCATTTTGGAAGATCCAATTCAAGAGTGAACTATACGGTAAATGAAAAAGCCCTGGGAAAAATTGATGTACAGAGAAACCTGGCTGTTCAGGTCCATTGAACCCTGAAGGTCACAACGCAGATCGATATAGTGGTTAAGAAGGTATACGGCATACTTTCCTTCATCAAATGAGGTATTGAGTACAAGAGTTGGCAGATCATGTTACAGTTGTACAAGACTTTGGTTTGGCCACATTTGGAATACTACAAACAGTTCCGGTTGCCACGTTACCAAAAGGATGTGGGTGCATTGGAGAGGGTGCAGAGGAGCTTCACCAGGATGTTGCCTGGTAAGGTAGCCCCTAGTTGTGAGGGGAGGTTGATTAGATTAGGATTATTTTCTTTAGAAAGACGGAGGTTAAGAGGGCACCTGATTGAAGTCTCCAAAATCATGAGAAGTATAGACAGGGTGGATAGCAAGAAGCTTTTTCCCAGAGTGGGGGACTCAGTTACTAAGGGTCAAGGTGAGAGGGAAAAGTTTAAGGGAAATATGTGTGGGAAGTTCTTTACGCACAGGGTGATGGGTACGTGGAACACGTTGCCAGCAGAGGTGGTAGGGGCAGGAACAAGAGGATGTATCTAGACCGATACATGAATGGATAGGGAGCAGAAGGATATAGAAACAGGTGACAGGTTTAGATAGAGGATCTGGATCAGCGCAGATTTGGAGGGCCATAGGACGTGTTCCTGTGTTGTAATGTTCTTTGTTCTTTGTTGCTATTAGTGAACTGTTCGAGGTTTGCCAACTAGCTGACAATTTCTATTTTGAAATTACTGCACCTGAAAGGGAAACATAATGAAAGGTACATGAAAAAGTTAAGGGGAAATTACTTTGATAACTAGATCCATGCATGCTAGAGCAGCAGGGGAAAGGAGACTGGGTCGGGGTTATGTCCAGCTGAATCACTTTATATAGGGGGTGGTCAGTGGCTGGAACTTGTTTCCGGACATGGAAACTGCTGAGCATTGTGATGTGAAGGTGAGAGTGAAGGATGAAATTAAACAGAGAAAAGAACCTTTTCCCTTGAAAGCCTTCTCGTGATGTATGAGAGATGAGTGACCTTAGGAACTAACTGACACATTATATTGTGATTAGAAGTCATTAGAAGAATCTCCTACAGAGCCTGTTTGTCTATGGAGCCACATTATCAAACTCTCTGTCTGCTGTCAAGACTATAAGAAGGCCTTACTATGACATCTGAGTTTGTATGTAGGTAGGTAGGAAGTCTCCTTAGAAGTGGAGTAAATGCATTGTGTAAATGCATTTGGCACGGTATAGACAAACATACAGTCAATGTTGGGTGTCTCTTGAAACACAGTGCTTTCAAAAATTAATTTACAAGGGAGCTAAAGAGTTTACTGGATGTCATTGCTTCAGTTTAAGGAATGCTTTTGGCACTTGCTTCGCAGAGCCAGGTGAAATGGTTACAAAGTGTTGGGAGTGGGTTGGATTTGGAAGCACTGAACAGCTCAGAGATTTTTGATCCTGCCTTGCACTGAGTTTGGTTGACCATCCAAACGCAAGGTAACTAATTATCTGCCTCATTTCTTGCTGCAAACCCATTGCCTTTCCTCAGGGCGCCTTTGTTTTCAATCACTACAAGGATGCAGTGGTAACTGTTAATGCCAGCATCTGTTGTCCATCTTGAATCATTTTCGGACTTGGTTAAATATAACAGTGCACCTTTCTCCAGAGGACAACTGGCACATTGGGGGTGTGACGGCGAGAAGCGGGGGAGGTGTCACATATTGATGAGAGCAAGTAGCGGATTTCATTCCTTTAGGGGAGGTTTGTGAAACCTTTGGGTTTTTAAATGACAATTAATGATGTCATCAAGATGGTGGTGAAGTCGGGCTCCTGAGACTTCACTTGCACCCCTCCCCCTAACCACTTCTTTTCTTTTCACTTAGCTCTTGTCCTGAGCTTGGACGGCATCAACGGTGAAGGGGGCAGTCCAGTGCAAACTGCATGGCAGAGGTGAGTGGACCCCTATGAGGTGAGTAGGCAGCACGATGGCACAGTGGTTAGCACTGCTGCCTCACAGCACCAGAGACTCGGGTTCAATTCCCGCCTCAGGCGACTGTGTGGAGTTTTCCCATCTCCCCGTGTCTGCGTGGGTTTCCTCTGGGTGCTCCCGTTTCTTCCCACAGTCCCAATATGTGCAGGTTTGGTGAATTGGCCATGAGCAATTGCCCGTAGTGTCAGAGGCTCGGGTGAATGTAGGGGAATGGGTCTGGGTGGGTTGCACTTCAGCGGGTCAGTGTGGACTTGTTGAGCCAAAGGGCCTGTTTCCACACTGTAAGTAATCTACTTAGATTTCCAGCTTGAATACAGGACCTGGCGTCAGAATCGGCAGCGGCCACATCAGAGGAGGCAATGTCACAAGGTAGGCCCGACAGCAAAAGATGGTGCCTGGGGATCAGCCACCTGACCCTCCTATTGTGCTTTGGTCCTTCAATACAGACCGTCTGACAGTGCCGTGTTCCCTCAGTGCTGACACTCTGACAGTGCAGTGTTCCCTCAGGACTGATCCTCTGACAGTGCAGCACTTCCTCAGTACTTCCTCGATAATGCTGTACTCCTTCAGTTGTGACCCTCCAAAAATGCAGTGTTCCCTCAGTACTGTCTTGCCAGCAGTTCAGTGTTCCTTCATTACTGACTCTCCAACAGTGCAGTGTTTCCCCGGTACTGACCCCCTGACAGTGCAGTGTACCCCAGTAATGACCCTCCCATAATGCAGTGTTCCCTCAGTACTGACCCTCAGACAGTGCAAGATTCCCTCAGTACTGATCCTCTGACAGTTCTGCATTCCCTCAGTACCTACCACCCACAGTGCAGTGTTTCCTCAGTATAGACCCTCTGACAGTGCAGTGTTCCCTCAGCACTGCCCGTCTGGCAGTGCAGTGTTCCTTCAGTACTGGCCTTCCGAACATGCGGTGTTCTGTTACTACTGACCCTCCAACAGTGCAGCATTCCCTTTGTACTGACCCTCAGGCAGTGCAGTATTCCTTCAAGACTGATCCTCCAACGGTGCAGCGTTCCTCAGTACCGACACTTCCACAGTGCAGCACTCCCTCAGTACTGACCCTCTGACAGTGCAGCATTCCCTCAGTGCTGATCCTCCGACAGTGCAGTGTTACCACGGTATTGACCCTCCTGCAGTGGAGGATTCCCTCAGTGCTGACCTTCTGACAGTGGAGGATTCCCTTAGCGCTGACCCTCTGACAGTGGAGGATTCCCTTAGCGCTGACCTTCCGACAGTGCAGTGTTCCCTCAGCACTGGCTCGCTGACATGTACAGCGTTCTGTCAGTACTGATTCTCCATCAGTCTAGCAGTCCCTAGTACTGACTCACGGCAATATAGATGCACAATAAATTCTCCTCTAGCTGGTAATACCCACATTCCATGAATAAACTTTTTAAAAATCCCTCCAAAAGTACAGCACTCCCTCAGTGCTGACCTCCTGATGGTGCGGCATTCCCTCAGCACTGACCCTCTGACAGTGTGGCACTCCTTCAGCATTGACCCTCTGACAGTGTAGCACTCCCTCAGCACTGACCCTCTGACAGTGTGGCGCTCCCTCAGCACTGACCCTCTGACAGACTGACATTCCCTCAGTGCTAACCCTCTGACAGTGTGGTGCTCCCTCAGCACTGACCCTCTGACAGTGTGGTACTCCCTCAGCACTGACCCTCTGACAGACTGACATTCCCTCAGTGCTGACCTTCTGACAGTGGAGGATTCCCTTAGCGCTGACCCTCTGACAGTGGAGGATTCCCTTAGCGCTGACCTTCCGACAGTGCAGTGTTCCCTCAGCACTGGCTCGCTGACATGTACAGCGTTCTGTCAGTACTGATTCTCCATCAGTCTAGCAGTCCCTAGTACTGACTCACGGCAATATAGATGCACAATAAATTCTCCTCTAGCTGGTAATACCCACATTCCATGAATAAACTTTTTAAAAATCCCTCCAAAAGTACAGCACTCCCTCAGTGCTGACCTCCTGATGGTGCGGCATTCCCTCAGCACTGACCCTCTGACAGTGTGGCACTCCTTCAGCATTGACCCTCTGACAGTGTAGCACTCCCTCAGCACTGACCCTCTGACAGTGTGGCGCTCCCTCAGCACTGACCCTCTGACAGACTGACATTCCCTCAGTGCTAACCCTCTGACAGTGTGGTGCTCCCTCAGCACTGACCCTCTGACAGTGTGGTACTCCCTCAGCACTGACCCTCTGACAGACTGACATTCCCTCAGTGCTGACCCTCTGACAGTGTGGTACTCCCTCAGCACTGACCCTCTGACAGACTGACATTCCCTCAGCACTGACCCTCTGACAGTGTGGCACTCCCTCAGCACTGACCCTCTGACAGACTGACATTCCCTCAGTGCTGAACCTCTGACAGTGTGGTACTCCCTCAGCACTGACCCTCTGACAGACTGACATTCCCTCAGTGCTGACCCTCTGACGGTGTGGTGCTCCCTCAGCACTGACCCTCTGACAGTGTGGCATTCCTTCAGCACTGACCCTCTGATAGTGCGGCACTCCCTCAGTGTTCATTTCCAATTGGGCAGTGCTCCCTCAGAACCAGTGCATGTAGAGCAGCGTCTGAAACCTGGTGGAGAAAATGTGCATCTGGATTGAATACTGTACCTCTGCCAGTGAGTGGAAATCAGATTGTTATGGTTCTATAATCAGCTGTGCTGTATAACCAATAAATATCCCCTTGAGTCTCTCCCACGAGTTTAGTGCCCCAGGAGAGAAATCTAGGTTAGAAGGTTAGCAGAAGGAGAGAGAATTTTACTCTGTCTCTAATAGCTTTCCTCTTATTCTCAACAGCTTTCACCAACACTCAACACTTTAGATATTGGTGTTTCCCATCTGATCCGCATATTGAAAGCATCTGGTCCATTGGCACTACAACTTAAAATACAATGCTGCATTCTGGTAGTATCAGAAACAGGAATTGCTGGAGAAACTCAACAGGTCTGGCAATATCTGTGGAGAGAGAGAGGGAGACAGAATTAGCGTTTCTGACTCCACAGTTGCTGCCAGATCACAAACCCATAAGATGCACGAAATAGAAGCAGGTCATTCAGTTCATCAAAAGTGCTCCCTCAATCAATGCGATCGTGGGCCATTTGATAATCCTCAAGTCCACCTCCCTGCCTTTTCCCTATAACCCTTGATTCCCTTCCGGATTAAAAATCTATCACAGTCTTTATTTCTTAATGGCACAGCCTCAACAGTCTTCTGCAGTAAAGAATTCATCAAATTCTCTGAAGTCTGAGAGAAAGGTAATTCTCCTTAGCTCTGTCTTAAATGTGAAAATGCTTGCTTTGTGATGATGTGCTCTGGTACAACATGGGGAAACGATGTCTGTGCATCTATCCTGACAAGGTCTCTAAGAATCTTTTGTGTCTCTTTGTAACTTGTTGTGTTTCAGTAGCATTTTCTGTTTTTATTTCAGATTTGCAGCGTCTGTAGTATTTTGCCTTAATGTGGTACGAACAGTACAGATTACTCCATCCCCCTCCATTTTGATACCTCCTCTGACAGTACAGTACAATGCTACTTTTCAGTTTTCTATATGGAGCATCGAACATTACAGCACAGTCCAGGCCCTTCGGCCCTCGATGTTGCGCTGACCTGTGAAACCAATCCAAAGCCCATCTAACCTACCCTATTCTATCGTCATCCACATGTTTATCCAATGACCATTAAAATGCCCTTAAAGTTGGTGAGTCTACTACTGTAGCAGGCGGGGGATCTCCCATCCACCACCTCCAACCTCATAGTCCCACAACCCCGCACCGTCCGTTTCTACCTCCTGCCCAAAATCCACAAACCTGAATGCCCCGGCCGACCCATTGTCTCAGCCTGCTCCTGTCCCACCGAACTCATCTCCACGTACCTTGACACGGTTCTGTCCCCTTTAGTCCAAGAACTCCCCACCTACGTTCAGGACACCACCCACGCCCTCCACCTCCTCCTGGATTTTCGCTTCCCCGGTCCCCAACGCCTTATTTTCACGATGGACATCCAGTCCCTGTACACCTCCATCCCCCATCACGAAGGACTCAAAGCCCTCCGCTTCTTCCTTTCCCGCCGCACCAACCAGTACCCTTCCACTGACACCCTCCTTCGACTGACTGAACTGGTCCTCACCCTGAATAACTTCTCTTTTCAATCCTCCCACTTCCTCCAAACTAAAGGAGTTGCCATGGGCACCCGCATGGGCTCCAGCTATGCCTGTCTCTTCGTAGGATATGTGGAACAGTCCATCTTCCGCAACTACACTGGCACCACCCCCACCTTTTCCTCCGCTACATCGATGACTGTATCGGCGCTGCCTCGTGCTCCCACGAGGAGGTTGAACAGTTCATCAACTTTACTAACACCTTCCATCCCAACCTCAAATTCACCTGGACTGTCTCAGACTCCTCCCTCCCCTTCCTAGACCTTTCCATTTCTATCTCAGGCGACCGACTCAACACAGACATCTACTATAAACCGACTGACTCCCACAGCTATCTGGACTACACCTCCTCCCACCCTGCCCCCTGTAAAAACTCAATCCCATATTCCCAATTCCTTCATCTCCGCCGCATCTGCTCCCAGGAGGACCAGTTCCAACACCGCACAGCCCAGATGGCCTCCTTCTTCAAGGACCGCAGATTCCCCCCAAACGTGATCGACGATGCCCTCCACCGCATCTCCTCCACTTCCCGCTCCTCCGCCCTTGAGCCCTGGTCCTCCAACCGCCACCAAGACAGAACCCCACTGGTTCTCACCTACCACTCCACCAACCTCCGTATACAACGTATCATCCGCCGTCATTTCCGCCAACTCCAAACGGACCCCACCACCAGGGATATATTTCCCTCCCCTCCCCTATCAGCGTTCCGCAAAGACCACTCCCTTTGTGACTCCCTCGTCAGGTCCACACCCCCCACCAACCCAACCTCCACTCCCGGCACCTTCCCCTGCAACCGCAGGAAATGTAAAACTTGCGCCCACACCTCCTCCCTCACTTCCCTCCAAGGCCCCAAGGGATCCTTCCATATCCGCCACAAGTTCACCTGTACCTCCACACACATCATCTATTGCATCCGCTGCACCCGATGTGGCCTCCTCTACACTGGGGAGACGGGCCGCCTACTTGCGGAACGCTTCAGAGAACACCTCAGGGACGCCCGGACCAACCAACCCAACCACTCCGTGGCTCAACACTTTAACTCTCCCTCCCACTCCACCGAGGACATGCAGGTCCTTGGACTCCTCCACCGGCAGAACATAACAACACGACGGTTGGAGGAAGAGCGCCTCATCTTCCGCCTGGGAACCCTCCAACCACAAGTGATGAACTCAGATTTCTCCAGTTTCCTCATTTCCCTCCCCCCACCTAGTCTCAGTCGGTTCCCTCAACTCAGCACCGCCCTCCTAACCTGCAATCTTCTTCCTAACCTCTCCGCCCCCACCCCACTCTGGCCTATCACCCTCACCTTGACCTCCTTCCACCTATCACATCTCCATCGCCCCTCCCCCAAGTCCCTCCTCCCTACCTTTTATCTTAACCTGCCTGGCACCCTCTCCTCATTCCTGATGAAGGGCTTATGCCTGAAACATCGAATTTCCTATTCCTAGGATGCTGCCTGACCTGCTGTGCTTTAACCAGCAACACATTTTCAACTTTCAGGTGTGTTTCACAGCCCTACTACTCTCTGAGTAAAGAAACTACCTCTGACATTTCTCCTATATCTATCTCCCTTCAAGTTAAAGCTATGTCCCCTTGTGCTAGCCATTGCCATCAGAGGAAAAAGGCTCGCACCTTTCACCCTTTCTAACCTTCTGATTATCTTATATCTCTCAAATTAGTCACTTCTCAACCTTCTTCTCTCTAATGAAAACAACCTCAAGTCCATCAGCCTTTCCTCGTAAGACCTATATGTTAGCCATTTGACATATATATTCAGGTTCTGTTAAGTCGGATATCTTGAAATTTATTTACAAAGCATTTGCAAGGCTAGGATATTACAGAACTACATGCATGATCTCGTTTCTGTATTTACTGATACGACATCTATCATGATTGGAACCAAGTGAATCCCATTGACGATGAAATCCTTGATTGGGATTGTGAACCTGGATCAATCAGGGAGCCCCGGCTGATCAATACAAACAGGGGATACAGGGCCACTGCTTGTCACTGGCCACTCAGGTGTCTCTGCTTCTTCATGGAATATGAATAAAGTTTTCTGCATTCAATGTTCTGCACTGTGTCCAACACCAACACACACACACACACACACACACACACACACACACACACAACTTGGGTGCTGGGGAGAAGTAAACACTACTGCTGTTTGGCAGTAGTGTGGAGAGGGGGGATTCAGAATCACCTCAGTTCAGGGACTGACTCCGAGCTGGCTGGTCACAGCCAGTGTACTCTGCACGTGTAAATAAAGGGTGACTTGGTAACGGGATACCAGCCTGTGTGCAGTTATTTCAACTTCATATTATCCATGCAAAGCTGAATAGACCTAATACACTGTACCGATTCCATTACACTGAGAGATGGTTCAAGGTGAGGCAGGTATTGTTATATCACGCATCATGAAGTCATGTAACCATGTTAAAGGTACAGGACTGTTATCTATGCCAACATATGCCTCAGTGTGATCATTCAAGTCACGGAAGAAGAAACAGAAATTGCTGGAGAAACTTAGCAGGTTTGGCAGCATCTATAGAGAGAGAAACAGAGTTAATGTTTTGAATCCAGTGACCGTTCTTCAGACCCATCTCCTTATTCCTTGTAAGTCGAGGTTCCGGAGGTCAGAGTTGGGGGGGACAGGGAGTTCAGGAGAGGGGTAGAGAAGTTGCAAAGTCTAAGGGGATTTTATAAAAATAAGGAAGGCCAAACCGAGGGGTGCAATTTTACACCTGGGAATGAAGACTTCCGAATTTGGGTGGCATGAGAGAAGGGGTGGTGGTGAATGGGTATTTGGGGCAGTATTGGGTTAGAGTTGCAGTGGAAAAGCTCACTTCTAAATCCAACAGTGTGGGAGGAGGTGGGCCAGAGAGTGTCAAGCAATAAAGCTTTATAATGCTTGCTGTCTCTTTTAACATTGCAGTATCCCGATCCCAGATTTAGAGTATACTGAGACTGTTAAAAAAGGCTTTGATGAGATGCCTGTGGTCTTATATCCCTACTCCCCCAGTCCGATCTGAACCACCTGTGCAGGAAAGATCAGTGCCCCAGATTAACTCGAAACACATTGGCTAAAGGCTCAATGCACAGTGAGGATGAAGCTGAGAATCAGAGAATGAGGTCAGGGGAAGCACATCAATGCAAAAGGAATGATTTCACTAGACAACAATAAACCACATGTCTGAGCTATTCTTTTCAGCCTGAGAGAAGCTGCCAATTAAACAGAACTGATTGAAAGCAGAGGGGCTAGGGCACTTCATTTTAACTCCCGCTATCTTTCATCAAGACAAATAACATTGGGAGCACCCACGTGGAGAAACCTTCAAGAAGGTGAAGGCATGTTTATGCCAGCTCTGATTTGTGGGAAGTCAGTCTCAGCACCAGCTCAGTTAGGCTCCCTACTTCCTCCATGCCAGTGTTGTTAAGTCCCACCCTGCAGTCCTCAGTCCCAAATTTAGTGACGCCATATTTGGGGTATGGTGTGCTGTTCTGCTCACCACGCAAAGGAAGGATGTGAAAAGTTAAAAATCACACAACACCAGGTTATAGTCCAACAGGTTTAATTGGAAGCACACTAGCATTCAGAGTGCTGTTCCTTCATCAGGTGGAAGCTAGTGTGTTTCCAACTAAACCTGTCGGATTATAACCTGGTGTTGTGTGATTTTTAACTTTGCACACCCCAGTCCAACACCGGCATCTCCGAAGGATGGGAAGGCTTTGGAGAAAATGCGAGAGGTTTTTCAGGATGTTGACTGGATTGGAGTATATTAGATATAAGGAGAGTCATAGAGTCAGACTCATAGTGATGTACAGCACAGAAACAGACCCTTTGGTCCAACTCGTCCATGCCAACCAGATATCCCAAGCCAATCTCTCACCTGCCAGCACCCGGCCCATGTCCCTCTAAACCCTTCCTATTCATGTACCCATCCAGATGCCTTTTAAATGTTGTAATTGTACCAGCCTCCACTACTTCCTTTGGAAGCTCATTCCATCCCTCTGTGTGAAAAAAGTTGCCCCTTAGGTCTCTTTTATATCATTCCCCTCTCATCCTAAACCTATGCCCTCTAGGTCTGGACTACCCCACCCCAGGGAAAAGATTTTGTCTATTTACCCCATCCATACCCCTCATGATTTTATAAACCTCTATGAGGTCACCCCTCAGCCTCTGATGCTCCAGGGAAAACAGCCCCAGCCTGTTCAGCCTCTCCCTATAGCTCAAATGCTCAAACCCTGGTAACATCTTTGCAATCTTTTCTGAACCCTTTCAAGTTTCACAACATCCTTCCGATAGGAAGGAGACCAGAATTGCATGCAATATTCCAACAGTGGCCTAACCAATGTCCTGTACAGCCGCAACATGACCTCCCAACTCCTGTACTCAGTACTCTGAGCAATAAAGGAAAGCATACCAAACGCCTTCTTCACTATCCTACCCTGGACAAACTTGGATTGTTTTTGCTGAGCGTCAGAGACTGAGGAGCAACTCGACAGAAGCCTATGAAATTACAAGGGGCATGAATAGGGTGGATAGTCAGAGTCTTTCTCTCAGGGTAGGGGGCAAAAATACTAGGGGGCATATGCTTGAAGTGAGTGGGAGAAAGTATAAAGGAGATGTGTAAGGTCATTTTTTTATACAGAGAGTCGTAGGTGCCTGGAATGCACTGCCAAGTGAAATGGTAGAAGCAGATACAATAGCAACATTTAAGAAGTATTTAGACAGATGCAAGAACAGACAGGGAATAGAGGGATATGGACCATGTGCCTGCGGATGGGATTAGTTCAGAATGGTATCATGGTCAGCATAGGCGTGGAGGGCTGAACAGCCTGTTTCTCTGCTGCACTGTTCTATGTTCCAATCTGATGAACCTCATTCTTGAAAGTTCCAGTTGATTCTCAGGATCGATAATCTTTTAAATTGATTTTACATAGCACTTACTTAGGATTACATGGGATTCACATCGGGATTTACAACAAATTATCAGGCCATTCAGTTGACATATGCTTGCAGATGGTGCAGTGTCTCAGTGATCCAGGAAATGAATGTTGCTGATGACGAATGGGCTGGTTTGCCCTGGATGATTTCAAGCTTCTTGAGTGTTGTTGGAGCTGCCCCCAACCAGGGCAAGTGGGGAGTGTTCCATCACACTCCTGACTTGTACCTTGTAGATGGTGGACAGTCATTGAGGAAGAGACAGAAGGCAGGTTACTTACCATAGAATTCCCAAGCTCAGACCTGTTTGTGTAGGGATAGTGTGAACATGACTGTCCCAGTTATATACGAGAAAATGAGGACTGCAGATGCTGGAGATCATAGTCAAGAGTGTGCCCCAGTTATATGGTGGTTCATTGTGATCCATAGGATGTTCAATCTCAAGGGTAGGCTGTTAGAAATAGTTCTTGCCTGACAATTGTGTGGCACAAATGTTACTTGCCATTTATTACCTCAACCCTGTGAGTTGTCCAGGTCTTACTGCATGTGGGAATGAACTGGTTCAATGCTGAAAATGTGTTGCTGGAAAAGCGCAGCAGGTCAGGCAGCATCCAAGGAGCTCCTTAGATGCTGCCTGACCTGTTGCGCTTTTCCAGCAACACATTTTCAGCTCTGATCTCCAGCACCTGCAGTCCTCACTTTCTCCTGAACTGGTTCAATGTCTAAGGATGAAGGGAACATTGTATCAGCAAAAATCATTATTCCTGATCTTAGGATGGAGGGAAGGGTCACTGATGAAGAAACTGAGGATGCTTGCACCTCAGACACTCCCCTGAGGAACCCCTGAGGAGGTGTCCTGCAGCTGTGATGACTAACTTCCAACAGCCATGCCCACCTTCCGTTGTGAAACTCAGCAGGTCTGGCAGCATCTGTGGAGAGAAAACAGAGTTAGTGCTTTGAGTCGGGTGATCTTTCATCAGATCTGTTCTGATGAAGAGTCACTGGACCTGAAACATTAGCTCTGTTTTTCTCTCGCCACAGTTGCTGCCAGACCTGCAGAGTTTTTCCAGCAATTTCTGCTTTTGCTCCAAATTTCAAGCATCTGTGGCTCTTAGTTTTATCAAGCCCTTTGAGAGTGGTATGACACCAATGAGTGGAATGTCATCCTCTTGAATTCATGCAACACTCAGTTGGATGTTATTTATTGTTGGAAGCACATCACCTCAAGTTAATTGCAGCAAAGCTGACAATTGCTTTCCAGTTTTTAAACATTGACATCAAATCAGTAAACTCACAAAGAGATGCCAATGAGGCTCATCTCTGATGGTCAGTCTGGGAAAGACTGTTTTTGATTTGATTTGATTTGATTTATTATTGTCACATGTAGCTAGGCAGAGTGAAATAGGAAAACAAAAAGATGCTAAAGATCACGAGTCAGGCAGTGTCCATGGAGAGAGAGCAAGCTGACGATTTGAGCCTCGGTGACTCTTCGTAAGAGCTGACATGAAATTTGACAGGCGACACACCTCAGTTCTGCTGAAGAGTCATCCAGACCCAAAACATTCACTTGCTCTCTCTCCATGGATGCAGCCTGACCCGCTGTGACCTCCAGCACTTTTTGTTTTCAGCTCAGATTCTAGCATCTGCAGTAATTTGCTCCTAGGGTGAAAAAGGTTTGTTTTGCGTGCAATACAGGCAGACATTAATGTACAAGGATCACAAAGTTACAGCTGCAAAGAAGGTGCACAAAAAGCAAGAGCAACATTAGATTTGAAATTTGAGAGTTCCAGTCAGGGGTGTCATGGCCAAACTGGTGATGCGATGTTGTCCTGAGGGTTCAAATGGAAAGGTTCAACTGTGCACTTGTTTTATGACAGGTATTGACCTATTCTTACCTCAGTGTTTCCATGCTATCAGAACCTTCCAAGACCCTCACCTCACACTTTCAGGCCATCTCTCCTGTGGTCTGCAGGTATTTGACACCTGCTTCCTCTTACTGACCATCTGTAGTTTGATTTATTCTACCTCCTCACCCACTCTTTCCCCCTGCAGAAAAAGGCACTGCTGAGCTTCTCAAATGAAATATTAACCAGATCCAGATCACCAAGAGAAACACAAAACAGTGGTCAATAATTCACAGCCTGACTACACACGAACAGCTTCGTAAATTGAAACAAAACTGAGGACAGCAGTTTCTATCCACAGTGGTAATAAATTTGAGTTTATATGCTGTCAAATGTATTTTTAAATCTGAGAAACAAAATATATTGACTTTCTTTCGCAATTTGCCAAGTTTCCTATCCTGTAAGATTTCGTAAACGCACAATGATGACCTGGCTTATTTTGTTAAATGAAAGTTTGAACAACTCTGAAAATGAGACGGTCCTCTGAAACATGCTTGCTGTGTGGGAGCTGATGGTATGGTGGTTAATGTCACTGGGTTTGTAAGGTAGCATTCCTGGACAATTATTCTGGGACATGGGTTCAAATCCCAGACAGTGGGCAGAAAGGAAGCCAATTTAAGGGTGACTGTGTAATGATTGCTGCAAAAGCCTATCTGTAGGTAAGGAAACCTGCTGTCTTTACCTACACTGGCTAACATGAGGCTCCAGACCCACAGGAATGTGGTTATCTCTCAATCACCCTCTGTTTAGTAGTTAGTGGCCTAGCCACATCACATGAATGAATCTTTAGAAAACTGATAGAATTCTTTAACAAGTTTTTGCAAACTATTAATAAATTAAATTGCTAAGCTTTGATTCTGTAACCAATCAGGGAGTCACAGAGGTTTACAGCACAGAAGAATGCCCTTCGGCCCATCGCATTCATGTTGGTCAAAAAAGCCACCTGCTAATTTTAATCCAGCACTTGGCCCATAACCTTATGCATCTTGTCATCATAAGTGCACGTCTAAATACTTCCTCAATGTTGTGAAGATCTTTGACTCTGTCACTCTTACAGGCAGTAAGTTCAAAATTCCCACCACCCTCTGGATGAAACATTTTCCCCTCACATCTCGCCTTCTGCCCCTTCCCTTAAATCTACCCACCTTTCCCCCACCCCAAGAGGAAATGTTTCTTCTTGTCTCCCCTGACTGTGCCCCTCATGATTTTACACATTTCAATCACCCTCAATCGAGTTAACGAGCGTAAGATGGAGACAAAAGCAAACAGGTCACAACGTAGCACCAGCAGAGCCTCAGGAGCCTCGACCACAGAGTTCACACAATAACAGGCTTTCCCCAGATTCAGGGGGATGATGGCTTCATAACCCCCATGGGATTTGAAAATAAAAATCAAAGCTAACATGTTCAGCACAATATCGAGGGTAAATCATCCTGAGGGAGTGCTATACTGAGGGAGTGCTGTACTGAGGGAGTATTGTACTGAGGTAGTATTGTACTGAGGGAGTAGTGTACTGAGGGAGTGCTGTACTGTGGGAGTGCTGTCCTGAGGAAGAATTGCCCTGAAGGAGTGTTGCACTGAGGAAGTGTTGTAATGAGGGAGTGTTGCCCTGAAGGTGTGTTGTTCTGGGGGAGTGCTGTATTGAGGGAGGGCTGTACTGAGGGAGTGTTGTACTGGAGGAGTAAAAAATGAGGTCTGCAGATGCTGGAGATCACAGCTGCAAATGTGTTGCTGGTCAAAGCACAGCAGGCCAGGCAGCATGTCAGGAATACAGAATTCGACGTTTCGAGCATAAGCCCTTCATCAGGAATAATGGAGGAGTGTTGCCCTGAGGGAGTGTTGTACTGACGGAGTGCTGTACTGAGGGAGTGTTTTACTGAGGGAGAGCTGTACTGAGGGAGAGCTGTACTGAGGGAGTGTTTTACTGAGGGAGAGCTGTACTGAGGGAATGTTAAAATCAACAAGGTAAAAACAATGACTGCAGATGCTGGAAACCGGATTCTGGATCAGTGGTGCTGGAAGAGCACAGCAGTTCAGGCAGCATCCAAGGAGCAGCGTAATCAACTTTTCAGGCAAAAGCTCTTCTTTTTTTTTTCAAAAATATACTTTATTCATAAAATATGCATAGAATAATTTGATACACTGTACATTAGGTAATGCCATTCATATTTCCACATTTACATACACAGCTCCGAATTATCATTATTACATACAGATCAGTGCATTTCTCACTCATGTATTGAGCTGAGGTGTCAGCAGAGCCCAAATGACTGCATGGGCCCCCTGCTTTTCTTTAGACAGGCAGATGTTAAACGGTGGTCTTTCCCCACCGCGCCTTGGCGGCAGCTGCCCCAAGCTTCAGCGCGTCCCTCAACACGTAGTCCTGGACCTTGGAATGTGCCAGTCTGCAACACTCAGTCGGGGTCAACTCCTTCAGCTGGAAGATCAACAGGTTTTGGACCGCCCAGAGAGCGTCCTTCACCGAGTTGATGATCCTCCAGGCGCAGTTGATGTTCGTCTCGGTGTGCGTCCCGGGGAACAGGCCGTAGAGCACGGAGTCCCGCGTCACGGCGCTGCTCGGGACGAACCTCGACAAATACCACTGCATTCCTCTCCAGACTTCCTCTGCATAGGCACATTCCAGAAGGAGGTGTGTGACAGTCTCGTCCCCCCCCGCAGCCGCTTCGAGGGCAGCGTGTGGTGCGGCTGAGAGTCCGGGCGTGCATAAATGATCTCACAGGTAGAGCCCTTCTCACCACCAGCCAAGCCATGTCTTGGTGCTTGTTGGAAAGTTCTGGCGATGAGGCATTCTGCCAAATTGCTTTGACAGTCTGCTCAGGGAACCACTCAACAGGATCCGCCCTCTCCTTTTCCCGAAGGGTCTCGAGGACGCTACGTGCTGACCACTTCCTGATGGACTTGTGGTCAAAGGTGTTTTTCTTCAGAAATTTCTCCACGAAGGACAGGTGGTACGGAACGGTCCAACTACTCGGAGCGTTCCGCGGCAGCGAGGCCAGGCCCATCCTTCGCAACACCGGGGACAGGTAGAACCTCAGTACGTAGTGACACTTGGTGTTTGCGTACCGGGGATCCACGCACAGCTTGATGCAGCCACACACAAAGGTGGCCATCAGGGTGAGGGTGGCATTGGGTGTATTTTTTCCCCCGTTGCCCAGATCTTTGTATAGTGAGTCCCTTCGGACCCGGTCCATCTTTGAACTCCATATGAACTGGAAGATGGCCCGGGCGACTGCAGCGGCGCAGGTTCTGGGAATAGGCCAGACCTGTGCCACGTACAACAGCAATGACAGTGCCTCACACCTGATGACCAGGTTTTTTCCCGTGATGGAGAGCGACCGTAGCCTCCATCTGCCCAGTTTCTGCCTCACTTTACTGATACGCTCCTCCCAAGACTTGGCGCACGCCCCAGCCCCCCCGAACCAAATACCCAGCACCTTCAGGTGGTCGGTCCTGACGGTGAAGGGGATCGAGGATTGGTCGGCCCAGTTCCCGAAGAGCATGGCCTCGCTCTTGCCTCGGTTTACCTTGGCCCCCGAGGCCCGTTCGAACTGGTCACAAATGCACATGAGTCTGCGCACGGACAGCGGATCTGAGCAGAAAACGGCGACGTCATCCATGTACAGGGAGGCCTTAACCTGCAGGCCCCCGCTGCCAGGAATAGTCACCCCTCTCAGGCTCGCATCCTTCCTGATGGACTCGGCAAATGGCTCTATGCAGCACACAAACAAGGCAGGAGAGAGAGGGCAGCCCTGCCTGACTCCAGATCTGACTGGGAAGCTATCTGATTCCCACCCATTGATTGAGACTGCACTGACGATGTTGGTGTAGAGCAGTCTGATCCAATTGCAGATTCCCTCCCCAAAGCCCATTTTGGAGAGAACATCTCTCATATACATGTGTGATATCCTGTCAAAGGCTTTCTCCTGGTCCAGGCTGATCAGGCAGGCGTCCAACCCTCTGTCCTGCACGTAGGCGATCGTATCCCTGAGGAGTGCGAGACTCTCAGCGATCTTCCTGCTGGCACAGCACAGGTTTGGTCAGGGTGAATCACCGACCCCAGAGCAGACCTGACCCGGTTGGCAATTACCTTTGACAGGATTTTGTAATCTGCATTCAACAGTGTGATCGGTCTCCAATTTTTGAGTACCTCCCTCTCCCCCTTCCGCTTATAGATGAGGGTGATGATGCCTTTCCTCATGGATTTGCTCATGGTACCTGCCCGAAGCATACTGACATACACCTCCAGCAGGTCCTGGCCAATCAAGTCCCACAGAGCGGAATAGAGCTCGACCGGTAAGCCGTCGCTTCCGGGAGTTTTATTCTTTTCGAAGGACTCGAGGGCCTTGGTCAGCTCGTCCAGAGATAGCGGCTGGTCCAGCCTCTCGCGTGTTCTGTCGTCTAAGACCTCCGTGATAGACGACAGGAACGACTGGGAGGCCGCGCTGTCGGTCGGCTTCGCGTCATACAGACTGGCATAGAAGGATTTACTGATCCTCATGACGTCAGCCTGAGATGACGTTGTCGAGCCGTCTTCTTCCTTCAGGCTGCTGAGCACAGAGCTCTCTTTGTGCACCTTCTGGAAGAAGAAACGTGAGCACGTCTCGTCCTGCTCCACCGAGCGGACCCTGGACCGGAAGATTATCTTGGAGGCCTCTGAGGCAAAGAGCGAGGCTTGCTGGCCCTTCACCTCCTCGAGGTCCTCTGTGACATCGACCCCCATCGTCTGCAGCAGGAGCAGGTTCTGCATACTTTCCTGGAGCTGGGACAGTTTTCCCCGCCTCTCTCTCGCCTCCTGAACACCTTTGAGGATGAAGAACCTCTTGATGTTCCCTTTAACTGTTTCCCACCAGTCTGCTGGAGACTCAAAGAGGGGCATCACGGTTCTCCAACCTGCGTAGTCCCTCTTGAGCTCCTCAATGTTTCCCGGGGTCAACAGCTTAGTGTTCAGCTTCCACTTTCCCTTACCCGCCCGCTGCTCGTCCTGTAGGTGACAGTCGGCCAGCAGGAGGCAGTGGTCAGAGAAGAACACCGGCTTGACGTCGGTGGATCTGACCGAGAGCGTTCGGGACACAAACAGGTAATCTATCCTTGAGCGGATAGACCCGTCTGCCCGCGACCAGGTGTATCTACGCTGCGCTCCGTCTGCAGGGGTGCTGAAGACATCGTGCAGCTTGGCATCTTTAACCGCGTCCATCAGGGCTCTGGACGTGGCGTCCAGTTTACTGTCCCCCCCGCCGGATCTTCCATCTGCATCAATGATACAGTTGAAGTCTCCGGCCAGAATGACCGGCCTGGACGTAGCCAGCAACAGTGGAAGCTGCTGCAGGACGGCCAACCGTTCACTCTTACCCACTGGGGCGTACATATTGATCAGTCTCAGGGGAGCATTCCTGTACATGACGTCGGCGACGAGGAGGCGCCCGCCCACCACCTCCTTAACCTCGGAGATGGTGAAGTTGCTTCCTCGCAACAGGATACCCAGGCCGGAGGCGCGGCTATCGTTGCCTCCCGACCAAACTGACTGCCCATGGGCCCACAAGCTCGACCATCTCCTGTAGCTGCTGAGGTGCGGTATCCCACACTCCTGCAGAAACAGGAGGTCGGCTTTAACGCTGGCCAGGAAGGCCATCGTTGAAACACATCGCGTAGCCGATTTGATGCTACGCACATTGATGCTGGCAACTTTAAACCCCATTTTAACAATTTACAAGGTTAATAGTGTCCATTTGCTGCTGGTCTTGCTCCTCTGGGGTAGCTGTGTGCATCCCCGTGGTGACGGCAAACTGCTGGACCATCCCAGGGCTGAGGTAGCTGTCCGGCTCCACGCTGGAGCCATTTCCCCGCTCTGGTGTCTTTGTGTCAAGCCCAGGGTCCGCACCGTCCAGTTCTCTATCTGACAGCGGGGCTGTCACAGGACCGCTGCTCCCAGTTACCTGGAGCTGTGGGTCGGTGGACACCTCTTGGTTCTCACCGGGTAGGGGGAGGTCTTTCCCTTCTTGGGTGGTGCTGCCCTCCTTTCTCCCCATGGCGCTCTGTCTCTTCCTCTGGTGGCGACACTTCTTGCGCCCGTCCTCACCATCAGAAGAGCTGCCTGTATCCTCGACTTGGAGGTGTCGTTTCCCCCTTCTCTGGGTGGCTTTGGGGCCCGAGACAGGTTTCCTCTTCCTATTTCTGACTGTGATCCAGTCATCTGCCTCCTTTAATTCCACGTCCGCTGCTGCAAACCCACAGCACTCCAGCAAAACCTTCTTCACAAACACCGTCCGATCGACCGGTGTGTGCTCCTCCACCTTCTTCACAGTCACCCTGACTGTGTTGCGAATGCCCTGGCCAGGGCTGCGAGCGGCTGCTGAGGCCATAGCTCTGAGGTTGGCTGATACCTGAATTGGCGTTAGGCCGAAGCCAGCATAAAGATCCACCAAGAGCAGGTCAGCACAACCAAACGATCCTCCAGCGGCCAGTCACGATCCAGCGACGGTCTCCAGCAGCTCCAACGACTCGCAACGCGAACCCCTTGGTTTTTCTCCCGCCAGCGCACTTCCGCAGCGTCGAACCTGCAGCTCTCGAGCAGAATCTCTTCCTCTGGACCTCAGGAACTACACATATTCCAAGCCAAAAGGCCGAGAAGGCAAAAGCTCTTCATCACAAACAAAGACAGTGAGCCTGAAGCATGGAGAGATAAGCTTGGGGAGGGTGGGGATGGGGAGAGAGTAGCATAGAGTACAATGGGTGAGTGGGGGAGGGGATGAAGGTGATAGGTCAGGGAGGAGAGGGTGGAGTGGATAGGTGGAAAAGGAACTAGGCAGGTCGGACAAGTCCGGACAAGTCATGGGGACAGTGCTGAGCTGGAAGTTTTGAAACTAGGGTGAGGTGGGGGAAGGGGAAATGAGGAATCTGTTGAAGTCCACATTGATGCCCTGGGGTTGAAGTGTTCCGAGGCGGAAGATGAGGCGTTCTTCCTCCAGGCGTCTGGTAGTGAGGGAGCGGTGGTGAAGGAGGCCCAGGACCTCCATGTCCTCGGCAGAGAGAGAGGGTGAGTTGAAATGTTGGGCCACAGGGTGGTGTGGTTGATTAGTGCGGGTGTCCCGGAGATGTTCCCTAAAGCGCTCTGCTAGGAGGCGCCCAGTCTCCCCAATGTAGAGGAGACCGCATCGGGAGCAACGGATACAATAAATGATATTAGTGGATGTGCAGGTAAAACTTTGATGGATGTGGAAGGCTCCTTTCAGGCCTTGAATAGAGGTGAGGGAGGAGGTGTGGGGACAGGTTTTACAGTTGGAGGGGTGGAGTCTGAGGGCGGAGGTGTGGGATGTGGATGAGATGCGTTGGAGGGCATCTTTAACCATGTGGGAAGGGAAATTGTGGTCTCTAAAGAAGGACGCCATTTGGTGTGTTCTGTGGTCGAACTGGTCCTCCTGGGAGCAGATACAGCAGAGGCAAAGGAATTGGGAATACGGGTTGGCATTTTTGCAAGAGGTAGGGTGGGAAGAGGTGAAATCCAGGTAGCTGTGGGAGTCGGTGTGTTTGTAAAAAATGTCAGTGTCAAGTCGGTCGTCATTAATGGAGATGGAGAGGTCCAGGAAGGGGAGGGAGGTGTCAGATATGGTCCAGGTAAATTTAAGCTCAGGGTGGAATGTATTGGTGAAAAAACAGAGGGCTTGGAGGTCCTGGTCATGGCGGATGGAGGGGATTGGATATCCATGGTGAAGCTGAGGCGTTGGGGGCCGGGGAAACGGATGTCTTGGAGGAGGTGGAGAGCGTGGGTGGTGTCTTGAATGTATGTGGGGAGTTCCTGGACTGTGGGGGATAGGACAGTGTCGAGGTAAGTAGAGATGAGTTCAGTGGGGCAGGAGCTTGCTGAGACAATGGGTCGGCCAGGGTGGTCAGGCTTGTGGATCTTGGGAAGGAGGTAGAACCGGGCAGTGCGGGGTTCCCGGACTATGAGGTTGGAAGCTGTGGGTGGGAGATCTCTGAGGTGATGAGGTTCTGTATGGTCTGGGAGATGGTGGTTTGGTGATGGGGGAGTGTTGTACTGAGAGAGTGCTGTATTGAGGGAGTGATGTTCTGGGAGAGGATTGCCCTGAGGGAGTATTGTACTAAGGGAGTGCTGTACTGAGGAAGTGTTGCCCTGAGGGAGTGTTGTACTGAGGTAGTGTTGTACTGAGGGAGGGCTGTACTGAGGGAGTGTTGTACTGAGGAAATGTTGTACAGAGGGAGTGCTGTACTGAGGGAGTTTTGTACTGAGGGAGGGGTATACTGAGGGAGTTTTGTACTGAGGGAGGGTTATACTGAGCGAGTGCTGTACTGAGGTAGTGCTGTCTTGAGGGAGTGTTGTACTGAGGGAGCGCTGTACTGAGGGGGTGCTGTACTTAGGTAGTGCTGCCCGGAGGGAGTGCTGTCCAATGCAAGAGTTGTACTGAGAGAGGGTTGCCCTGAGTGAGTATTCTACTGAGGAACTGTTGCTCTGAGGAAATGATATTCTGAGGGAGTGTTGTACTGAAAGAGTGCTTTTTTGAGGGAGTCTTGTCCTGAGGGAGTACTGTATTGAGGGAGTGTTGTATTGAGGTGGAGATGTACTGAAGGAGTGTTGCCCTGTGTGTGTTGTACTGAGGGAGTGCTGTATTGAGGTGGAGATGTACTGAGGGAGTGTTGCCCTGTGTGAGTATTCTACTGAGGGAGTGTTGCCCTGAGGGAGTGTTGTTCTGGGAGAGTGCTGTACTGATGGAGTGTTGTACTGATGGAGTGTTGTACTGAGGGAGTGTTGTACTGAGGGAAGGCTGTACTGATGGAGTGTTGTACTGAGAGAGTGCTGTTTTGAGGGAGTGATGTACTGAGGGAGTGTTGCCCTGAGGGAGTGTTGCCCTGTATGAGTGTTGTACTAAGGGAGTGCTGTATTGAGGGAGTGTTGTACTGAGGGAGTGTTGTAAAGAGGGAGTGTTACCCTGAGTGAGTATTACATAGAACATAGAACATAGAAAAATACAGCGCAGTACAGGCCCTTTGGCCCTCGATGTTGCGCCGCCCGAAGCCTACCTAACCTACACTAGCCCAATAACCTCCATATGCTTATCCAATGCCCGCTTGAATGACCATAAAGAGGGAGAGTCCACCACTGATACTGGCAGGGCATTCCATGAACTCACAACTCGCTGAGTAAAGAATCTACCCCTAACCTCTGTCCTTTACAACCCCCCTTTAATTTAAAGCTGTGTCCCCTAGTAACAGCTGACTCCATACGCGGAAAAAGGTTCTCACTGTCAACCCTTTCTAAACCCCTAATCATCTTGTACACCTCTATCAAATCACCCCTAAACCTTCTTTTCTCCAATGAGAACAGTCCCAAGTGCTGAGGGACTGGTTTCCTGAGGGTGTGTTGTACTAAGGGAGTGTTGTACTGAGGGAGTGTTGTACTGAGGTAGTTTTGCCCTCAGTGAGTATTCTACTGAGGGACTGTTGTCCTGAGGGTGTGTTGTTCTGGGGGAGTGCTGTACTGATGGAGTGTTGTACTGAGGGAGGGCTGTACTGAGGGAGTGTTGTACTGAGAGAGTGCTATATTGAGGGAGAGATGTGCTGAGGGAGTGTTGCCCTGAGGGTGTGTTGTTCTGGGGGAGTGCTGTACTGAGGGAGGGCTGTACTGAGGAAGAATTGTACTGAAAGACTGCTGTACTGAGGGAGTGTACTGCTGTACTGAGGGAGTGTTGCCCTGAGGGAGTGTTGCCCTGAGGGAGTGTTGTTCTGGGGGTGTGCTGTACTGAGGAAGCATTGTACTGAGAGAGTGCTGTATTGAGGGAGTGATGTCCTAGGAGAGTATGGACCTGAGGGAGTGTTGTACTAGGGGAGTGCTGTACTGAGGAAGTGTTGTATTGAGGGAGGGCTATACTGAGGGAGTGTTGTACTGAGAGTGTGCTGTATTGAGGGAGTGATGTCCTGAAGGAGTGCTGCCCTGAGGGAGTGTTGTACTGAGGGAGGGCTGTATTGAGGGAGTGATGTACGGGGGGGGGGGGCGGAATGTTGCCCTGAGGGAGTGTTGTACTGAAGGAGGGCTGTACTGAGGGAGTGTTGTACTGAGGGAGTGTTGTACTGAGGGAGTGTTGCCCTGAGGGAATGATGTCCTGAGGGATTGTTGTACTGAGGGAATGTTGCCCTGAGGAGTGTTGCCCTCAGTGAGCGTTGTACTGAGAGAGTGCTGTACTGAGGGAGTGTTGTACTGAGGGAGGGCTGTACTGAGGGAGGGCTGTACTGAGGGAGTGTTATACTGATGAAGGGCTTTTGCCCGAAACGGGATTTCGCTGCTCCTTGGATGCTGCCTGACCTGCTGTGCTCCTCCAGCACCACTAATCCAGTATCTGGTTTCCAGCATCTGCAGTCATCGTTTTTACCTGTATTGAGGGAGTCTTGTCCTGAGGGAGTGTTGTACTGAGGGAGCGCTGTACTGAGGGAGTGTTGTACTGAGGGAGTGTTACCCTGAGTGAGTATTCTACTGAGGGACTGTTATCCTAAGGGTGTGTTGTTCTGGGGGAGTGCTGTACTGATGGAGTGCTGAACTGGGGGAGTTCTGTACTGGGGGAGTTCTGTACTGGGGGTGTGTACTGCTGTACTGGGAGAGTGTTGCCCTGAGGGAGTGTTGTATTGAGGGAGTGTTGTACTGAGGGAGGGCTGTATGAGGGAGTGTTGCACTGAGGGAGTGTTATACTGAGGGAGTTCTGTACTGGGGGTGTGTACTGCTGTACTGGGAGAGTGTTGCCCTGAGGGAGTGTTGTTCTGGGGGTGTGCTGTACTGAGGGAACGTTGTACTTAGAGAGTGCTGTATTGAGGGAGTGATGTCCTGGGAGAGTGTTGACCTGAGGGAGTGTTGCCCTGAGGGAGGGCTATACTGAGGTAGTGTTGTACTGAGAGAGTGTTGTACTGAGGGAGTGTTGTACTGAGGGAGGGCTATACTGAGGTAGTGTTGTACTGAGAGAGTGTTGTACTGAGGGAGTGCTGTATTGAGGGAGTCTTGTCCTGAGGGAGTGTTGTACGGAGGGAGCACTGTACTGAGAGAGGGCTGTATTGAGGGAGTGATGTATGGGGGGAGTTTTGCCCTGAGCGAGTGTTTTACTGAGGAAATGCTGTACTGAGGGAGTGTTGTATTGGGGGAGTGCTGTACTGAGGGAGTGTTGTATGGGGGGGGAGTATTGCCCTGAGGGAGTGTTTTACTAGGGAAATGCTGTACTGAGGGAGGGCTGTACTGAGGGAGTGTTGTACTGAGGGAGAGTTGTACTGAGGGAGGGCTTTACTGAGGATGTGTTGTACTGAGGGACAGTTGCCCTGAGGGAGTGTTGCCCTGTGTGAGTGTTGTACTGAGAGAGTGCTGTATTGAGGGAGTGTTGTACTGAGGGAGGGCTTTACTGAGGGAGTGCTGTACTGAGGGAGGGCTGTATTGAGGGAGTGATGTACTGAGGGAGGGCTTCACTGAGGGAGTGATGTACTGAGGGAGTGTTGTACTGATGGAGTATTGTATTGAGGGAGTGTTGTGTTGTGGCAGTGATGTACTGAGGGAGTGTTGCCCTGAGGGTGTGTTGTTCTAGGGGAGTGCTGTACTAATGGAGTGTTGTACTGAGGGAGGGCTGTACTTAGCGAGTGTTGTACTGAGGGAGTGTTGTACTGAGGGAGTGCTGTATGAGGGAGTGTTGTACTGAGGGAGTGCTGTACTGAGGGAGTGTTGCCCTGAGGGAGTGTTTTACTGGGGAAATGCCATACTGAGGGAGTGTAGTATTGAGGGAGTGATGTACTCGGGGAGTGTTCTCCTGAGGGAGTGTTGTACTGGGGGAGTGCTGTACTGAGAGAGTGCTGTATTAAGGGAATGATGTACTCGGGGAGTGTTCTCCTGAGGGAGTGTTGTACTGAGGGAGTGCTACTGAGGGAGTTAAAAATCACACAACACCAGGTTATAGTCCAACAGGTTTAATTGGAAGCCCACTAGCTTTCGGAGTGACGCTCCTTCATCAGGTGATTGAGATGATGAAGGAGTGGCGCTCCAAAAGCTAGTGCTTCAGATTAAACCTGTTGGACTATAATCTAGTGTTGTATGATTTTTAACTTTGTACACCCCAGTCCAATACCTGCATCTCCAAATCATGAGTACTGAGGGAGGGCTGTATTGAGGGAGTCGTGTCCGAGGGAGTGTTGTACTGAGGGAGGGCAGTACCGAGGGAGTGTTGTACTGAGATAGTGCTGTATTGAGGGAGTGATGTACTGGGAGAGTGTTGCCCTGAGGGAGTGTTGTACTTGAGGGAGTGTTGTACTGAGGGAACACTGTACTGAGGGAACGCTGTACTGAGGTAGGGCTGGACTGAGGGAGTGATGTACTGAGGGAGGGCTGTATTGTGGGAGTGTTGCCCTGAGGGAGTATTGTACTGAGGGAGTGTTGTATTGAGGAAATGTTGTACTGAAGGAGTGTAGCCCTGAGGGAAGGTTTTACTGGGGAAATGTTGTACTGAGGGAGTGTTGTACTGGGGGAGTGCTGTATTGAGGGAGCTGTCCTGAGATCAAAGCATTGAATGTTTTCAAGGAGTTGGTTCTAAAGGGATTGATGGGTATGTGGAAAAAGTAGAACAGGGTTGGATGTTCAGCCGTGATCCCATTGAATGGAAAAGCAGGTGTGAAGGGCTGAATGGCCTACTCCTGCTCCTGATGTCTGTTTCTCCGAAATTGCATTTCTGTTTGTTGGATCTGTCTGTACTTTCTACAACACTGACCAGACTTCGAGAATGTACCATTGGCTGTGGTTTGGTCAGGACTGAGCACATAAGAAACAAATCATGGCCCAGTGTTAGGGAACTCGGGGACACTGAGTAAGATGGTTAGAAAGACCAAAGGAGACATGAAGATTATTTTGTCACAGTGAGGGCCTGTTAATCATGCAGGGCTTTTGTAGAATAAACAAGGATTTGTTTTGAAATAACAGTAGCAATGATGACCAGTCAGCAGATATTTTTGATTCTCTAATGGGATGTGGGTGCCACTAGCTGGGCCAGCATTTATCGCCTGTCCTTATTTATAGAGTCAAAGACTCATGGAGCTGAACAGCATAGAAACAGACCCTTTAGTCTAACTCGTGACAACCAGATATCTTAAATTAATCTATTCCCAGTTGCCAGCACTTGGCCCATATCCCTCCAAACCCTTCCTATTCATATACCCATCTGGATGCCTTTTAAATGTTGTAATTGTACCAGCCTCCACCACATCCTCTGGCAGCTCATTCCATACACGCACCACCCTCTGTGTGAGAAAGTTGCTTCTTAGATCCCTTTTAAATCTTTCCCCTCTCACCTTAAACCTACGCCCTCTAGTTTGTGACTCCCCCATTCCAGGGAAAAGCTCTTGTCTATTTATCCTATCCACGTCCCTCCTGATTTTATAAACCTGTATAAGGTCACCCCTCAGCCCCTGACGCTCCAGGGAAAACAGCCCCCAATCTGTCCAGCCGCTCCCTTTAGCTCAGATCCTCCATCTCTGGCAACGTTTTTGTAAATCTTTTCTAAACCCTTTCAAGTTTCATAACATCCTTCCTGCAGTAGATAGACCAGAATTGAATGCAGTATTCCAAAATGGCTGAACCAATATCCTGTACAGCTGCAACATGACCTCCCAACTCCTATACTCAATGAACTGACTATTAAAGGAAAGCATACCAAATACCTTCTTCACTACCCGGGACTCCACTTTCAAGGAGCTATGAACCTGCACTCCAAGGTTGCTCTTGAGAAGATGGTGGTGATCTGCCTTCTTGAAGTCCACGTGCTGTGGGTTAACCCACAATGCCCCAAGGGAGGGAATTCCAGGATCTTGACCCAATTACAGTGAAGGAACGGCAATATATTTCCAAGTCAAGATGGAGAGTGGCTTGGAGAGGAGTTTGCAGGGGGTGGTGTTCCCATGTATCTGCTGCCCTTGTCCTTCTATATGGAAGTGGTCATGGGTTTGGGAGGTGCTGTCTGAGGATCTGTGATGCTGGGTAAAAGGGGTAACAAGAGGATATATTTTTATTGAGTGGGTTGGTAGATGCAGTGAGGCTGGTGGGTATTCAGAATTCGCTGCCCAGTTTTGTAGTCAAAGCTGAAGCCCCCAGTTAACGTAAAAGGAATCTGTATCTGCATCTGAAACAGTGGAACCTACGAAGTTATGGAGCAGGTGCTGGAGTGCAGGATTAGAATGTGCAGCCATTTTATTCAGCTAGCCCAGACACAAGGGGCTGAATGGCCTCTTTCTGTGCTGTAATATCTTTTATGATTCTATTGATCTGGATTATACTGTCTGAAAGGATACTGAAATTAGATTCAGTTGTAACGTTCAAAAGGAATTGGATGAATATGTGACAAGAAACATTGTAGGTCCCTGGGCGAAGGATAGGGATCAATCAAATGTCCCTATGGAAGAGCTAGTACAGGTGTGAAGGTTTGAATGACCTCCTCTCTGTCCTATCATTCTTTGAATTTAATGCAGCCAGTTCTGCTATAGCGCGCGTTTCTTCAATGCAAATTGACATATATAGACCGTTATTTAGACCATCATTTTCCTTTCCTGTATTGGCTATAACATGACTTTGGCCTCAATAGTTTAAATGGTGCGGCTATTGTGCGATTTTCTTGAAACGCGGGATTGCACGAGAACAGTCACGTTATATCAGAACTGACTGTATGTTCGTTACTGAAAATGTGTTGCTGGAAAAGTGCAGCAGGTCAGGCAGCATCCAAGGAAAAGGAGATTCCTGATGAAGGGCTTATGCCTGAAACGTCAAATCTCCTGCTCCTTGGATGCTGCCTGACCTGCTGCGCTTTTCCAGCAACACATTTTCAGCTCTGATCTCTAGCATCTGCAGACCTCACTTCCTCCTGTATGTTTTTTACACAACTGCAAGGAAGGCGTACTGGAAGACCTCATCAATGCCGATGATACCAGGGTTGAATGTCAGCCCTGGAAACAGGTAGTCAAATGGCTTTGTCTGGCATCACCAGCTTTCAGATGATCAACATTGTTTTGTCCCTGGCATCCCATATTTTTCTTGGCGGAGTGGTCACAGAAAATTCTGCGGCTTCAGAGCAAAACAATAGCTTTGCCCGAACAGAAGATTATTACGACATTAAAAACAAATTCACTGTCTTTGTGGCTTTGGGAAGGATTGAGTCTTCCAAGTGGCCTGCCAATCTTTGCAATAGTTTTAGAAATATTCTTAAAAAAAACCTTTGAAACTCTTTCTGTTTTATATTTGTTTTTCATAAGAACATCAAAAAGGGAGCAGGAGGAGGTCATCTGGCCCCTCAAGTCTGCTCCACAATTCAATAGGATCATGGCTGACCCTTTCATGGACTCAATTCCACTCACCCGCCTGCTCACCATAACCTTAATTTCTTTACTGTTCTAACATCTCTCTATCTTTGCCTCAAAAACATTTGAACAGAGGTAGCCTCAACTGCTTCACTAGGCGGGGAATTCCACAGATTAACAACTCTCTGGGTGAAGAAGCTCCTCCTCAACTCCATGCTAAATCTGCTCACTCTTATTTTGAGACAAAAAGATGCTGGAATCCAAGGTAAACAAGAAGGAGGCTGGAAGGACACAGCAAGCCAGGCAGTGTCAGGAGCTGGAGAAGTCAACATGTTGGGTGTAACCCTATTTCAGGACTGGGAGTTGGTGTAAGGGGAGCTGCAGATAAAGGGGGGGTGGAGGGAGGGGGGGGGGATTGGTGGTGGAGTGGGGGGTGCTGGGTCCAGGGTGGTTGATGGTCTTACCTATGTTTGCCTATCCCTAACTCAGCCCGGCCCATCCCCCGCAGTGGAAACTACCTGTCTCCTCTACCTTATCTATTCCTTTCATAATTTTATGTTTCTGTAAGATTACCTCTCATTCTTCTAAATTCTAATGAATATAGATTACTTACAGTGTGGAAAGAGGCCCTTCAGCCCAACAAGTCCGCACCGACCCGCCAAAGAGCAACCCACCCAGACCCATTCCCCTACATTTACACCTTCACCTAACACTGTGAGCAATTTAGCATGGCCAATTCACCTAACCTGCACATCTTTGGACTGTGGGAGAATGTGCAAACTCCACACAGACAGTTGCCTGAGGCAGGAATTGAACCTGGGTCTCTGGCGCTGTGAGGCAGCAGTGCTAACCACTGTGCCACCCCGCCCCACTGAATAGAATTCCAGTCTACTCAGTCACTCCTCATACACCAAGGCTCTCAACTCCAGATTCAAATCTAGTGAACCTCCTCCTCCTATTGTTCTGCTTTATACATGGAGATTGCAAAGCTTAAGTGTTGTAATGTGCATATAATGTGCATAAGTGCAGGAATAATCCATTCAACCCTTCAAGCTTGTTCTGCCATTCAGTGTGATCTTGGCTAATCTGTAGCCTATGGTCCGTATCCCTTAATCCCTTCGCTTAACAAAGTTTTCTCTGCCTTGGCTTTAAAATTAACAACTAATCCAGCATCCACTGCCATTTGTGGAAGAGAGTTCTAAACATCTACCACCCTCTGTGTGCAGAGATGCTTCTGGACATCTCCTTTGAGTCATATGGGTCAGAGGAAAGATATAACCCTGAGGAGTTCCCTATGTGTCTTTGAAGTTGTGTCTTCAAGCAGGAAGTGTGATGGGGGGAGAGAGCTAAGGCACTGTGTTCCAATTCTCCACCTCGCAATGCTTTTGTGAGGTGTTGTTTGGTAACTTTACTTTGATCAGAAATGTAGTACACATTATTGTTCATGATCTTCAAAATGATCCTGTGACACAGTTTCTACTTAAAGTCATGGAAGAGCAACCATTTTTCTCTGAACTTTCCCAAGTCTTTTCTAGCCAGTGCAATACTTTCAGAACATTGGACACATTTTACACACAGCAAGATCCCATAAATATCAATGTGATACCGACCAGATCATTTATGTTGCTGCTGATTGAAAGATTGGCTTTGACACGGATATTGGGAGGATATTCACTAAAACCATGCCGTAGTGTCTTTCTTTAGATTAGATTAATTACAGTATGGAAACAAGCCCTTCAGCCCAACAGGTCCACACCGACCTGCCGAAGCACAACCCACCCAGACCCATTCCCCTGCACCTAACACTTCGGGCAATTTAGCATGGCTAATTCACCTGACCTGCACATTTTTGGACTGTGGGAGGAAACCAGAGCACCCCCACACAGACACAGGAAGAATGTGCAGACTCCACACAATCAGTCACCTGAGGCAGGAATTGAACCCAGGTCTCTGGCTCTGTGAGGCAGCAATGCTAACCACTGAGCCACTGTGCCACCCACCCACATTTAACTGAGAGTGCAGATTGGGTGTCAGTATAGCAGCTCATATGAAAAACGATGAATCCATTGTTGGGATGTGGATGTCACTTGCTAGACAGGGACCCATCGCCCAACCCAAATTGGTCTTGAGAAGCTGATGGTGAGTCAATTTCTTGAACATCTGCAGGCCATGGAGTGTAGGTACATTCATAATGTTCATCAGGGAGGGAGTTACAGGAATTTACCTCTGGTATCATGATAATGGCACAGCAAAAGTCAGTGAGACTTGGAGGGGACCTCAAGGTGGTGGTTTTCCATGCTTTGGGCAGCCCTTGCTTGATGAGATGGTTGAGATTGTGGTTTTGGGAAGGTTTGCAGTTATTAATAAGTCGGTTTTAACATGGAATTTCTGAGAATGGAGTTCCCAAGATTCCTCACCCTATTTAAAATCCAATGATGGAGGAGATTGCAACGAGAAAGAGCATTATTTTTCACATCTCAACTCATCTTCCAAAAGCCTCAAAACAGACAAAGAATTACTTGATTGTGCAATCACTGGCTTATTGTTCTGGAAGGCAATCTAACCAACTATCCTGCAAATAGCACGTCCCACAATGTTCCATTTTAAACATTTATTTCACAGGATGTGGGCATTATTGGCAAGGGCCGAATTTACTGCTCATCCTGAAATGACCACGAAGAAATGGTGGTGAGCCACTGTCTTGAGCAACTACAGTTCAGCTGCTTCCACTAACTGTTGTGCCAGACCATTGCAAAAGGACAGAGTTCGAGGTCTGGAGTCTGACAGGAGCTACATCAGGTAAGCATGGCAAATGTCCTTTTGAGAAGTGAACGAGAACAGCTTTTATAACATTCAAAGATCGCTTCGTGGTCAGCATTCCTGAGATGCATAAATTAAATTTGTTCCATGTATTTAAATTCTCACACTGCCACTGTGGGACTGAACCCAAGACCCCAGAGCATGAGGCAGACTCTCTAGGTACTGACCCAGTGACAGCATCATTAAGCTGCCATCGCCCCATCACACAAAGTGACCAATCACCAACTAGAAAATTTGGAGGTGGTGGTGGTGTTGTTTGAGAGAATAATGAGTGCTCCATCAACCATACCATGTAAATGGAAGTTATAGATCCATAGATTCATGCAACAGGGCAACAGACCCCTCAGGCCACCTTTTCCACATCAACCAGACATCTCAATCCCATTCGCCAGCATATGGCCCAATCCCCCCAAACCCTTCCTGTTTATATACTCACCCAGGTACCTTTAAATGTTGCAATTGTACCTGTCTCCACCACTTCCTCTAGCAGCTCATTCATCCACAGCAGGAGTAGGTCATTCAGCCCTGCATTGGTCTACCTCACTCCTTTATCCCTATGTCCCTATACTGAATGCATTACATGATCATTCACTATGATCATGGCTGTTCACCCAGCTCTGTGCCCATATTGTGCCTTTTTGATGCAGCAGTAGTGTCCCTATCTTTGGATTAGGAGGACTGGGTTCAATACCAACCTGCGCCAAAAGTAAGGAACGTTGGATCAGCCACGATCCGATTGAATCAGCACTTGGAAATGTGTGCTGAAATCGGGCTGAGTCTCCATGGCTTCGTCAAGGGGAAGTCATGCCCAACAAATCAGTTCAAATTCTTTGAGGAGGTAACAAGCAAGTTAGACAAAGGAGAACCAGTGAACACGATCTTTTTGAATTTCCAGAAGGCCTTTGACAAACAGAAGGTTGCTAATAAAAGTTCATGGTGTTAGGGGCAGGGTAATAGTATGGACAGAGGATTGGCTGACTGGTAGAAGGTAGAGAGTAGGGATAAAGGGATCGGTTTCTGGTGACTAGTGGAGTTCTGTTTGGGTCTGTGTTGGAACCACAACTATTTACATTTACATTAATGATTTAAATAAAGGAACTGAGGGCATTGTTGCTAAGTTTGCAGATGACACAAAGATAGATTTTAGGACAGGTAGTGTTGAGGAATCAGGAAGGCTGCAGGAGGACTTGGACAGGCTAGGAGAGTGGCCAAATAAATGGCAGGTAAAATACAATGTGGGAAAGTGTGATGTTATGCACTTTGGTAGAAAGAATAGGGACGTAGGTTATTTTCTAAATGTGGAAGGACTTTGGACATCTGAAGCACAAAGGGATTTGGCAGTATTCGTTCAGGATTCTCTTATGGTTAACGTGCAGATTCAGTTGGTAGTTAGGAACGCAAATGCAATGTTAACATAAATTTCAAGAGGTCTAGAATACAAGAGCAGAACTGTACTGCTGTGGCTGTATAAGGCTCTGGTCAGACCGCATTTGTAAGAGTTACACCTGAAACGTTAACTTCTCCACCTTCTGATGCTGCCTGGCTTGCTGTGTTCTCCCAGCCTCCTAACTGTCTATGTTGGTTTCCAGCATCTGCAGGGTTTTTTTTTGTCTCTTTGGAATATTGTGAACAGTTTTGTGTTCCATATCTAAGGAAGGATGTGCTGGTATTGGAGGGAGTCAGGAAGAGGTTTACAAGGATGATCCCAGGGATGAAAGACCGATCAAATGAGGAGTGGCTGGGGTCTCTGGGTCTGTAGTCAGTTGAGTTTAGAAGGATGAGGAGGCATCTAACTAAAACTTACAGAACACTGAGAAGCCTGGCTAGAGTGGACATGGAGATATTTCCACTGGTCGGACAGGCTAGGACCTGAGGGCACAGCCTCAGAGTGAAGAAATGATCCTTTCGAACTGAGATGAGGAGGAACTTTTTCAGCTAGAAGGTGGTGAATCTGCGGAACTCTTTGCTACAGAGGGCTGTTGAGGCCAAGTCATTGAGTGTCTTTAAGAAAGAGGGAGATAGGTTTTGATTAGGAAGGGGATCAAGGGTTACAGGGAGAAGGCAGCAGAATGGGGTTAAGATACATATCAGCCATGATCGCATGGTGCAGCTGAACCAATGGGCTGAATGGCCTAATTCTGTTCCTATTATGAATTATGGTTTTACCAGGGCTCGGAGGCTCAGTACTCATAATATGCCATTGTGGTGCAGTGGTTGCCTCACTTTCTCTGGGCCAGGAGGGCCAGATTCAATATCCTCCTGCTCCAGAGGATAATAATATTTCTAAAAAGGTTGATTATCTTCAACTCAGTCCCTTGCACCCACTCTCCCCCCACATCATATAATCCCTTTAGCCCAAAGGATTGTATCCCTCCCTCCTTTTTGAAAACATTAAATGTTTTGCCCTCAAACTCTTTCTGTGGCAGAGAATCTCACAGGCTCCCCACTCCCTGGGTGAATACATTTCTCCTCAGCTCAGTCCAAAATGGCCCACTCTGTATCCTTAGACTGTGACCTCCTGGTTCTGGGTAGAGCAGAGAAATAAAGAAATAAGATCAGAGAAATCGATGGGACTCAAATCCCTTGGACTTTAACACCTACAAGCCTGGGAGTTTTAAATAGGGGACCACAGTCAGAGTGGATATATTGATTTTGGTCTTCCAGAAATCCTTGGATTTCAGGCTAATCTCTATGGGTTGGATGTTAGCAAGCAACACTGCTATTTAAAAAGGATGTGGGAAAGTAAACAGCATTGGCCACTCAGCCAGACATCAGTAAACTGGAAAATATTAGTATCTATTCTTAGGGTGACAGCAATTTTCAAAAATGTTTGTGTAAGTGTAAATATTAACTGAGATTTAAATAAGTTCATAAATTATAGATTTGACAAATGTATTAGTCTATTCAGATTTTCAAAAACAATTCAATAAGGTGCAGCCCAAGAGGTTTTTACTTAAAATTAGGACCAATGGGATTGAGGATTGGTTAGCTGACAGAAAACTGAGAGTTGGAATAAAAGGGTCTTTTGTGGACAGAAAAGTTGTAATGAATGGAATACTTCAAAAAGACCAGTACTTAGATTTCAATCATTTATAATCTTTGTTAATGACTTAGTTGAAACTGTGTTGGTGGAAAGTTAAACTATAAGGGAGACATAGATTTAAAAAAACATAGAAAATAGAGCAGGAGTAGGCCATTTGGGCCTTCAAACCTGAACCAGTATTCATCAAGATCATGGCTGATCATCCAACTCAGTCCCCTCTACTTATTTTCACTCCACCCCCCATTCAATCTCTCAAGCCCTAAGAACTGCACGTAACTCCTTCTTGAAAGCATTCAATGATTAAGGAGCCCATGGAGGATATAGATAGGTTAACTGAATGGGCTAAATAAGATGTTTCAGATGGAGGATAATGTGGAGAAATATGAAATCTTCCACCTCCTAGAAAAAAATCAGAAAGTGGAATATTTTACAAAATATGGGAGACTGGAAATGTTACTAAATAGGCATTGCTGTGAGATACTTGTACATGAATAACAGATCATTAACAAGTGGATTATCGCAAATAGCTAGGAACGTGAATGGTATTTTAAAATTATTATAAACAAATTGCGTATAAAGATAAAGAAGTCTGATATATGATTATACAGGGTCTCCGTTCAGCATCACCAACATTCACTCTCTCCTCCACTAATGCACAGTAGCTACAGTGTGTACGTGCTGCAAGATGCCCCACCAGCAACTTACTAACACAGCACCCTCAAAACCTGTGAGCCCGGTTAGAAGGACAATGGCAGCAGATGCATGGGAACACCACAAGCTGCAAGTTCCCCTCTGAGCCATTCACCATCTTGACTTGGAAATATACCGCATTCCTTCCGTGACAACCATGGAACTCCCTCTGTGTGCCTACCCACACTGCCAGCACTGCAGTGCTTCAGGATGGCACCTCACCATCATCTGTTCAAGGGCCTCTAGGCTTTTTCCAGCGATAAACGCTCCACAGACACAAAAAAACTACTCTGCACCCATAATACAGTGAAGATTCTTTGCTGAATGGGATTACACTCTGTTCTTCCAGGTGTCAGCGATAGATCCTGCTCCAACATTCTTCTGTCAAACAACATCACTGAAACCATATCAAGCAGCTCTTCCTGACTTTGCACCTATGCAATCTTGCTGAGTGAAAAGCAGCCTCTGAGCAAAATACTAATTGTCCTTTGAAGAAGGGTTACTGGACCCGAAGCGATAACTCTGATTTCTCTGCTGATGCTGCCAGACTGCTGAGCAGTTTTTGATTTTGCTTCTGATTTCCAGCATCCATACTTTGTTTGTTTTGTTTTCTCATTTAGTTTCTAACGCACTGCCACATCTCTTCTAGGGTATGTCCATCTGAAGGGGTTCTGTTCCTCTCTCTGACAGGATTTCCATTCTAATCATTTTTCTTATTCTCTGTCATTACTTTCATTGCCGCTCCAGGTGTTTGACAAGGTATTTGCCGAAACACGTTTCCACAACCACATTTAATTTCTCAGTGACTGCCTCCAACTCAGACACGCCCTATTTGGATTCCAACCCAAGTTTCATGCTTTGTGCTTTGAAACCACCCGTGATCCACGCAGGTGGCGTACAACGCTATTCTGAAGAAGGGTCAGTGGACAGGAAACACCAACTCTGTTTTCTCTCCACATATGCTGCCAGACCTGCTGAGATTGCTCAGTAATTTCTGTCTTTGTAATTAATTGAGGCTGGTGGGAGAGTGAGAAGTGGATTGAGATAATCCTAGGGGATGAGATGTGTAGAGAGAAAAGCAGCTGTCTCATGATTTATTGGGTTTCAGCAAATAAGATATGAATAGCTGTCCCTTAGTTACATGGTTTCCTGAATTTGGGCAAACTCTTTAGATTGTACATAACTGTGAGCTGTTATATAAGGACCTGAAGTGGAGATTAAATGGACCAGATAGAGCCAAAGTTGAGGTTTTGCAAAAGAAATATTAATGGACCAAGGATCAGAGTGTTGACAGTCAACCAAGTAGCTTTCTTCAGTATGCGTTGTAATAAACCAGGCTTTCAAGGGCCCAGTTTGAACTGGAGATTTAAGTACACCATGTACATTCTCTGACCAGACATCAAAGAGGAGGCAGCTTAGTTATTTTCTCAAGCCTTGATTTCATTTAAAACTTGGACTCAGTGAGGCCAACTATGTTCTGCATGTGCTGTACTCTGTTTATCAGAGACTGGGAAAAGGCACCCAGCAAGCAGGCAGGGTTAGTCTAGGATTATCAACTGACACATGACCAAATGGTAAGGCCTTTCCTTTCAAATGGCTCGCAGATCTCTTGCCAGGGGCAGAATCCTTTGCAAATCCCTACATCCTGACAAAGGCTCAGTTTTCCAATTGAAGTTTTCAAGTGGGGGGGATTGTCAACGTTCCCGCAGGCAAGTCGTTGACTTTCACTGAATACCACACATGCCAATGGACATGAAGTCGAAGTGAGGTTAAAGAAAAGACTAGGCAGAACTTTAAAAGTGTCATAACGATCCTGCATTTATTTATGAGTTATTTATTGTTGCATATACTTCGAAAGATACAGTGAAAGCTGTTTTCTCGCTACACTTTGGCGTCATTTTGAGCTACAAAAACAGAAGAAATGACACAAATTGAGGTCATCCTCTCTACAAAGAGGTCTTCAAATACAGCTCCACGGCTTCTGCAAGGTCTCTCCAAGGTGTCCCCATCCCAGGTACAGAAACGTCAACCCCGCCAAGAGTGCACGCCTCAGCCATTCAGCCGCCAGGAGTCCTTACACCAGATCCACCACCAGTCCAGCCGATAACCCAGCAAATCCACGTTCCGGGCTACCCATAACCAGGAATCTTTGCCCCAGGTACTGCCACTGCCGCGGCTGCACCCAACATCACCGTCGAGTCCAAATTCCTCACAATGCCAGGAAGGGAAGGGTAAAAGGAACAGAAAGGAAAATGGAAAGAAAATGAAAGGTGCAGCTGGCCTGGGCAGATGGGCTCAGGTCCCCGAACACTACCCACCATGTTAGCACTGCCATCTTGCCAGCCCAGCTGTGCATTTATATATTGTCTTCAACTACCTTAAAACCTTCCACAGTGCGTCAAGCCAATGAGAAAGTAGGTTTCGATGTGTAGGCACTGTAATTGTAGCTGGCTATATGGATGCAGCAAGATCCCATAACGAGTAACATAATGCTGACCAGGTGATGCACCTTTAGTTTTAAGAATATAGGAGCAAGGAGTAGGCAATTCAGCCCCTCAAGCTTATTCCATGATTTAGTACAAACATGGCTGATCTCATCTTAGCCTTGACGTCACAGTTTAGCAGCTCAGGGGATATATATTGATTAGGGCATGGCAGATAAATTCCTGACTGTTGTTTGAAGTCATGCCATGGAATCTTCTCCGTCTGTAAAATGGGTGGGTTACATTGCGGCAAAGTTGACTCTGACATCCTAACGAGGAGATTTGCTATTTGTTTTCATTGTCATAGGTATCGTCTTCTCACAAGTAAAGATCCGAAGTGTGATTTGTGATCCTGAAATGCTGGAGGAATCATGGAATTCCACAAAATAAAACAAGACACACCTTCTGTTATCACTGTGAACTGTGGGCCTAAACTGCTCTTGACTTTGTTGGTTGTTATATAAATGGTCAGCTTTGGACCCATACTCATCAGACCATCCGAAGAGGAAGATCTTGGACGAATGAGCTTAGATTTGGATTGCGTCTGAAAATTCCCAATCGGCTGGAATGTACGCTCCCTGTACAACAAAACCTTTGTGGCTCGAGCTTTCATGATCTCATACCATCGTACCATATAAAAGGAGACCATTTCAGCCCAACGTGTCCACGCTAGCTGCTGGAACAAATTCTCCAATTAATTCCAATCCACCCACACTGCTCTTTCCAATTGATCTGCAAATATTTTTTTGTCAGAACAGAAATGTAATGTGGACGTGGTGGTGTTGGACTGGGGGTGGACAAAGTTGAAAGTCACACTAAACCAGATTATAATCCAACAGGTTTATTTGAAAATACAAGCCTTCGGAGCATTCCGAAAGGTTGTATTTTCAAATAAATCTGTTGGACTAGAGCAGAAATATTCCATTCAGCCCATCAAGCCTGCTGTGCCATTCAATACAGGTTATGGCATTTTATGCCACTTTCTCCCTGCTATCCCCATATTGCTAGTCATTCGTGTCCGTAACCAATTGTTTCTGTCTTGTTTATGCTCAATGACTCCATTGTAACACATAAACTGAAAGCAACATTGACTATACATGAGTTCAGTAGTCAAACTATACTCTAAGATTCAGAAAAGATTCCCCCCATTTAACATTAAAATTATTGAAAATCTTCCTTTGATGTTACACTTTACTCTATCTCTTAAGTCGACACTTCATTCTTCAAGAACCAATCCAGAGTAATTCTTAGCTCAGTAAGTTCTCGTATCTGAATAGACTGTTGTGTTGTGGGTTACTCACCATATAGATATATATAGGGGTCACTGAGATGGCAGTGCTAGCACAGTGGGCAGTGTTCTGGTTGGGGTTGGATTTGAGGTCTGCCTCCTTGTTTTAACTGGTGATGCAGACACCAGACCTGCCTTTGTGCCCAGGACTCTCGGAGGAATCTGTCCATTCGAATTCCCTCCTCGGCCAACCAGACTCAAACGCTGATTGTGGAGACTAAAAAGGCCATCCCTTGACTTATCGTCACTTGATACCTGAACTCCATCTGTTAGGCCTCAGCTCCAATAATAAGTAGGACTGGAATGGACAAGGACAGTATCTCCTCCCGCTGGGCCTGCTCTGACCTGATTGTGGAGTTGAACTGGGATTTTGTCATGAATTGCAGAAGATACAAATTTCACGTTTTGGAAAAAGCTGCTCAAATTTTGCATGAGAAAAATGTAATACACTGCAATATAAGTAATATGAAGATATTGTTAAATATTACTTATGACATATTCATTGCTGGTTTTTCACATCTGGCAGCTACTAACAGTTATCATGGTTGATAAGGCAGTCTGCTTATTATCTTATGTCAATTATTTTGGATAGGATTTGAGCTGAGAAACATGACAGGACTGTAAGATGCGAAGTGCTGAATGTCAGAAAATTTAAGTATCTCACATTCAGTTAGAACCTCCTCAAGGCTTAAAGGGCTAAATTTTGACAATAGGTCATAGGTTCACCTCACAATCCCTTGGATCTGGGAGGATTTTTGAATTGAAGTGGTTAAGACGATTAAAGAATCAGATAGGGTGGATGGGGAGAAAAGATCTCCACTGGATGCAGAGTCCAGAACGAGGAACTATGTTGTGAAGTTAAAGGCATGTACTGTACCTTTAAGAGTGAGTGAACACTGTTCTGAACTGAGAGCTGACAAGTAGATTAGATTAGATTAGATTCCCCACAGTATGGAAACAGGTCCTTCGGCCCAACTTGTCCATACGAACCCTCTGAAGAGTAACCTATCCAGAACCATTCCCCATATTTACCCCTGACTATGGGCAATTCAGCATGGCCAATTCACCTAACCTGCACATCTTTGGACTGTGGGTGGAAACTGGAGCACCCAGAGGAAACCCATGCAGACACGGGGAGAATGTGCAAACTCCACACAGACAGTCGCCCGAGGGTAGAATTGAACCCAGATCCCATGCGCTGTGAAGCAGTAGTGTTAACCACTGAGCCACCGTGCTGCCCCTTAAGGATGGTGCTTGTGTGGAATGAGCTGCCAGAGGAAGTGGTGGAGGCTTATCAATTACAGCATTTAAAAGGAATCTGGATGGGTATATGACTAGGAAGGGTTTGGAGGGATATGGACCAAGTGCTGGGACTAGGTTAATTTAGGATATCTGGTCAGCATGGACGAGTTGAACCGGAGGGTCTGTTTCTGTGCTGTTCAGCTCTATGACTCTATGATTATATGACACTATGAGAGCTGAGTGAATAAGATTGGCCATAAGGGTGGGGGTTGTAGGGTTGGAGAATGTAAGAAAAATTAAAAAGAGATAACGTATGGTCAGGCTCTGAAATTGTGGAATTAAATATTGAGGCCGAGAGGCTGGAATATGTCTAAATGAAAAATGAAGTGCTGTTCCTCAACTTTGAGTTGCTCTTCATTGGAACATTGCAGCAGACCCAGCATTTATTAAAAATGAGACTTATAAATGTTTAATCATAGAATTACAATTAGAATTCCTTACTCTTTAGCTTTCCTCTGCCAAAGTTACATTAATAATAAATTGTTAATATCTGCTTAAACTCTAATCTGGGTATTTGAAATGTGTTATTTATGAAGGCTGCTTTGGATCAGTTGGTCAATTTTGTGGGTCAGTGAATATTTTAGTTTCACTGTGTTGCAATAGCCTTGTGCTTCAACAAAATCCTTCTAAACCTCCTGTCTTTCACTTTTAAATTATCCTCTTTCTTGTTGATCATTTGACTAAAGGGAACAGTTGCTTCCGATTTACCCTGTCCATGTCTTTCATCCACATGTCCACAATCCCAACCTTCCCAACCTGAGCTTATCCAGCATCTGTCCATAGCTGAACTGCTCCATCCCAGTCAACATCCTGGTGAATCTCTTTTGCACCCTCTCCAGTGCAACTACTTCCTTTCTGTAAAGCAGAGACCAGAACCACACACAGCACTCCAGTTGTGGTCTAATCCAAGTCTTATAGAGTCCCAAGGTAACCTCCTTGCTTTTCTAATCAATGCCACAACTGATAATGGTGCTTCTCTCCACTTCACCTGATGAATGGGCAGCACTCTAAATAAACCTGTTGGACTATAACCTGATGTTGTGGGACCTCTGACTTGGACAACTCATTAAGACAAGTGTCCTTTCCACTTTCTAAATTACCCTATTAACTGGTAACTGCAACTTTCAGGGATCTGTGGATAAGCATTGTCAGATCTTTCTGATTCTTTGAGCTTCCTAGTGTGCTACCATTCATTGCATGCTCCCATGTCTAGTTACTACTTCCAAAGCACACCACCTCACAGTTACCAGGGTTAAATTCCATTTGCCACCAATCTGCCCATGTGCCCAATCTTTTTGTATCCTCCTGTATCCTAACACCTTCTTCCTATTGTCAACCACCCAGCCAATGGTTGTGTCATCTGCAAATTTACTGATCTTCCTCCACCCCCATATTTTCTTCTATATCGTTTATCAACCTGGCTTATTAATACTGCATTAGGTAATGGTTTAAAAGGAGTTATAGAATCATAGAATCATACAGAACAGAAACAGACCCTTCAGTCCATGCTGACCACAATCCCAAACTAAACTCGTTCCACCTGCTTGCGCTTGGCCCATATCCCTCCAAACTTTTCCTATTCATGTACTTATCCAAATGTAACTGTACCCACATCCACCACTTCCTCTGTGTAAAAAGCATTGCCTCTCATGTCCTTTCTAAACCTTTCTCCTCTCACCTTAAAAATATGCCTGTGGTTTTGAACATCGCCCACCTTGGGGAAAAGGCCCTTGTCATTCACCCTATCCATGCCCCTCATGATTTTATAAATCTCTATAAGGTCACCCCGCAACCTCCTACACTCCAGTGAAAAATGTCCCAGTCTATCCAGCCTCTTTTCTTTTTAACTCAAACCCTCTATTCCTAACAACATCCTGGTAAATGTCTTCTGAACCGTCTCTAATTTAAACATATCCTCCTTATAGCTGGATGACCTAACTACCCACCGTACTCCAGAAGAGGCCTCACCAGGTCCTGTACAACCTCAGCATGACGTCCTAACTCCTTTACTCTAAGGTCTGACCAATGAAGGCAACTGTGCTAAACACCTTCTTAACCAGCCTGACTAGCTGTGACACAACTTTCAGAGAATTGCGTACCTGAACCCCAACACCACCCTAGTGCCCTGCCATGAATTGTATAAATCCTGCCCATGCACCTTGCATTTATCTAAATTAAACTCCATCTGTCACTCCTCAGCCTGTCGACCTAGTTGATCAAGACCCCTTTGTAATCTTAGATAACCTTCTTCACTGCCAACTACACCACCAATTTTGGTGTTATCCACAAACTTACTAACCATCCCTTCTATATTCCATCCAAATCATTTATATGAATGACAAACAAAAGGGACCCAGAACCGATCTCTGTGGAACACCACTGGTCACAGGTCTCCAGTACGAAAAACAACCCTCCATCACTACACTCTGTCTCCTACCATCAAGTCAATTTTGTATCCAATTGGCAAATTCTCCTTGAATCCTGTGTGATTGAACTTCACTAATTATTCTACCATGCGAAACCTTGTCAAACACTTTACTAGGTCCATGTAAACAATGTCTACCTCTCTGCATTCATCAATGTTTTTGGTTACTTTCTCAAAAAGCTCAATCAAGTTTGTGAGACATGATTTCCCATGCACAAAACCACACTGACTATACCTAATCAGTCCCTGCACTTCCAAATGCATATAAACGCTATCTTTCAGAAACCCCTCCAACACCTTACCCACCACTGATGTCAGGCTCATGGGTCCATATTTCCCAGGCTTCTCCTTATAGCCTTTCTTAAATAAAGGCACAGCATTTGCCACCGTCCAGTACCTCACCTATAATAATAGCTGATGTAAATATTTCTGCTAGGGGCTCTTTCATTTCCTCTGTAACTTCCCACAATGTCCTGGGAGACACTTAGTCAGGTCCTGGTGTTGTGTGATTTTTAACTATGTTTTCTAAGACCTCCAGCATTTCATTCTCTGTAATATGAACTGTTTTCAAAACATGAATATTTATTTCCACGTGTTCTGTCACCTCCACTTCTTTATCCACAGTAAAAGCTGGCATGAAATATTTATTTAATACCTCTCCTATCCCCTGAGGTTCAACATATGGATGACCTCATTGATCTTTAAGGGGCCCTATTCTCTCTCCAGTTGGTCTTTTTTTTATTAATTCACTGGATGAGTGCAAGTACAGCATGTATTGTCCCATCCTTAATTGCCCAGAGAACAGTTGTGAGTCAACCACATTGCAGTGGGTCTGGAGTCACGTGCAGGCCAGACCAGATAAGGGTGCAGTTTCCTTCCCAAGGGACTTAATGAACCACATGGTGGGTCTGTTTGGGGTGCTCTTCTATGAGTCAGTATGGACTTGCTGGGCTGAATGGCCTGTTTCTCCAATGTAGAGATTCTGTGATAATATGATTCTGTGAATCTATGAACAATGCCCCTACACACTTTATAATCTTCAAGAGATTCACATGATCCTAGTTGTCTCGGTCCAATACATGATTCTTTCTTATTCTTGACTGGACTGTCAATATCTTTATTCATCTGTTATTTCTTACTCTTACTGGCCTTATCCTTTACTCTAATAAGGACATAATGTCTCCTGACTCTTGTTATATATTTCTGAAAGCCTTCCACTTGTCAGTCATCCCTTTACCTGCAAACACTCTACTCCAATCAACTTTTGAACATTCTTGTTTCATACCATTAAAAATCACTTTACTTCAGTTAAGAACTTTAACTTTTATGTAAGGCTTATCCTTTTCCATAACTATTTTAAAACTAATAGAATTATGATCACTGGTCCCAAAGTGTTCCTCTACTAACATTTCGGTCACTTTCCCTGCCTTACTTCCTAAGAGAAGATCAAGTTTTGCAACTTCTCGAATAGGTATATTTACATATTGATAAAGAAAGTTTTCTTTAACAAATTTCTCACCATCCAAACCTTGAACTCTATGGCATCCCAGTCAATGTTTGGAAAGTTAAAATCCTGAACTATTACAACCCTATTTTTCTTATGCATATCTGAGATCTCTCAATATGTTTGTTCTTCAATTTCTGATTATTGATCTGCTGGCAGTACAATCCCATCAAGGTGATCAACAGAGCAACAGAAATGTGGAGAAACAGATTGGGAAACAGATTTTGGAAAGGTGCAGAAGCCACAGGGTAGTAGTCATGGGCGATTTCAACTTCCCAAATATTGATTGGATCAAGTAGAATGGACGAGGCGGTGTTTGTGCAGTGTGTCCAGGAAGCTTTTCTAACTCAGTATGTAGATTGCTCGACCAGAGGGGAGGTCATATTGGATTTGGTACTTGGTAACGAACCGGGACAAGTGATGGGCTTGTTAGTGGGTGAGCATTTTGGGGATGGTGACCACAATTCTGTGACTTTCACCTTGGTTATGGAGAGAGATAGGTGCGTGCAACAAGGCAGGTTTTACAATTGGGTGAAGAGTAAATATGATGGTTCAAGACAAGATCTGAGGAGCATAAATTGGGAGCATAGGCTGTCAGGGAAGGATGTCATTGAAATGTGGAACTTTTTCAAGGAACAGATACGACGTGTCCTTGATATGTATGTACCTGTCAGGCAGGAAAGAGATGGTCGTGTGAGGGAACCTTGGTTGACGAGGGAAGTTGAATGTCTTGTAAGGAGGAAGAAGGAGGCTTACATAAGGTTGAGGAAACAAGGTTCAGACAGAGCGTTGGAGGGATACAGGATAGCCAGGAGGGAGCTGAAGAAAGGGATTAGGAGAGCTAAGAGAGGGCATGAAAAATCTTCGGCTGGTAGGATGAAGGATAACCCCAAGGCCTTGGACGCGTATGTGAGAAACATGGGAATGACGAGAACGAGGGTAGGTCCAATCAAGGACAGTAGTGGGTGACTGTGTATTGAGTCGGAAGAGATAGGAGAGGTCTTGAATGAGTACTTTTGTTCAGTATTTACAAATGAGAGGGACCGTATTGTTGAAGAGGAGAGTATGAATCGGACTGGTAAGCTAGAGGAGATACTTGTTAGGAAGGAAAATGTGTTGGGCATTTTGAAAAACTTGAGGATAGACAAGTCCCCCGGGCCTGACGGGATATATCCTAGGATTATGTGGGAAGCAAGAGAGGAAATTGCAGAACCGATGGCAATAATGTTTTCGTCTTCACTGTCAATGTGGGTGGTGCCAGGGGACTGGAGAGTGGCGAATGTTGTGCCCCTGTTCAAAAAAGGGAATAGGGATAACCCCGGGAATTACAGGCCAGTTTATCTTACAGAACGGATTTGTGAGGGGTAGGCCTTGCCTTACAAGTCTTATTGAATTCTTTGAGGAGGTGACCAAGCATCTGGATGAGGGTAGAGAAGTGGATTTAGTGTACATGGATTTTAGTAAGGCATTGGATAAGGTTCCCCATGGTAGGCTTATGCGGAAAGTCATGAGGCATGGAATAGTGGGAAGATTGGCCAGTTGGATAGAGAACTGGCTAACCGGTCGAAGTCAGAGAGTGGTGGTAGATGGTAAATATTCAGCCTGGAACCCAGTTACAAGTGGAGTTCCGCAGGGATCAGTTCTGGGTCCTCTGCTGTTTGTAATTTTTATTAATGACTTGGAAGAGGGAGTTGAAGGGTGGGTCAGTAAATTTGCAGAAGATACAAAGATTGGTGGAATTGTAGATAATGAGGAGGGCTGTTGTCGGCTGCAAAGGGACTTAGATATGAACCAGAGCTGAGCTGAGGAGTGGCAGATGGAATTCAACCCTGCCAAGTGTGAGGTTGTCCATTTTGGAAGGACAAATAAGAATGCGGAATACAGGGTTAACAGTAGGGTTCTTAGTAAGGTGGGGGAGCAGAGGGATCTTGGGGTCTATGTTCATAGCTCTTTGAAAGTTGCCACTCAGGTGGATAGAGCTTGTAAGTAGGCATATGGTGTATTAGCGTTCATTAGCAGAGGGATTGAATTCAAGAGTCGTGAGGTGATGTTGCAGCTGCACAGGACCTTGGTAAGGCCACATTTGGAGTACTGTGTGCAGTTCTGGTCGCCTCATTTTAGGAAATATGTGGAAGCTTTGGAGAGGGTGCAGAGGAGATTTACCAGGATGTTGCCTGGAATGGAGAATGAATTTCCTATTCCTTGGATGCTGCCTAACCTGCTGTGCTTTAACCAGCAACACATTTTCAACTGGAATGGAGAATAGGTCGTACGAGGATAGGTTAAGAGTGCTAGGCCTTTTCTCATTGGAACGACGAAGGATGAGGGGTGACTTGATAGAGGTTTATAAGATGATCAGGGGAATAGATAGAGTAGACAGTCAGAGACTTTTTCCCCGGGTACAACAGAGTGTTACAAGGGGACATAAATTTAAGGTGAAGAGTGAAAGGTATAGGGGGGATGTCAGGGTAGGTTCTTTACCCAGAGAGTGGTAGGGGCATGGCGTGCGCTGCCGGTGGGAGTGGCAGAGTCAGAAACATTGGTGACCTTTAAGCGGCAATTGGATAGGTACATGGATAGGTGCTTAAGTTAGGACAAATGTTCGGCATAACATCGTGGGCCAAAGGGCCTGTTCTGTGCTGTATTTGTTTTATGTTCTATGTTCTATGTTAACACTTACTTATTTCTAATTTCTACCTATATAGTTTCAGTGGACTATCCCTCAGAAATATCCCAATTACAGTCGCAATGTTTTCCTTAATCAAAAATGCCACTCCCCATCCTTTATTGTCTCTCTTTCTATCCTCCCTATAGCATCTAAAACCCGGAACATTGAGTAGCAATCCTGTCCTTCCCTTGGCCAACTTCCTGTCCCTGACCCATATTCCCATTCATGGCCTGAGTTCATCAGCCTTACCTGTAAGACCCCTTGCACCTCATTCTGTGACTCACTCTTGTCTGTCTTTAGGTTGTATACCACAGGACAAGAGTTATAGCTGGGAGAAAGGCAATTACAATGCGATTAGGCAGGATTTAGGATGTATAGGATGGGGAAGGAAACTGCAGGGGATTGGCACAATTGAAATGTGGAGCTTATTCAGGGAATAGCTGCTGCAGATCCTTGATAAGTGTGTACCTGTCAAGCGGGGAGGAAGTGGTTGAGCGCGGGAGCCGTGGTTTACTTGGGAAGTTGAATCTCTTGTCAAGAGGAAGAAGATGGCTTATGTTAGGATGAGATGTGAAGGTTTAGTTAGGGCACTTAAGAGATATAGGTTAGCCAGGAAAGACCTAAAGAGAGAGCTACAAAAGTCCAGGAGGGGACATGAGAAGTCGTTGGCAGATAGGATCTTTATTTGGCTTTGATCTTTATATTGCCATTGTCCACAGGAATAGTGCCAGAAGACTAGAGGGTAGCAAATGTTGTTTCCTTATTCAAGAAAGGGAGTAGAGACAACCCTGGTAATTATAGGCCAGTGAGCCTTACTTCGTTGTGGGTAAAGTGTTGGAAAGGGTTATAAGACATAGGATTTATAATCATCTAGAAAGGAATAAGTTGACTAGGGATAATCAACAGTTTTGTGAAGGGTAGGTCATGCCTCACAAACCTTATTGAGTTCTTTGAGAAGGTGATCAAGCAGGTGGTTGAGGGTAAAGTTGATGTAGTGTATATGGATTTCAGTAAAACATTTCATAAGCTATTGCACAAAATGTGGAGGCATGGGATTGAGGGTAATTTAGTGGGTTGGAACAGAAATTGGCTAACTGAAAGAAGAGGTGGTGGTTGATGGGAAATGTTTATCCTGGAGTACAGTTACTAGTGGTGTACCACAAAGATCTGTTTTGGGGCCAGTGCTGTTTGTCATTTTTATAAATGACCTGGATAAGAGCATAGAAGGATGGGTTAGTAAATTTGCGGATGTCGCTAAAGTCAGTAGAGTTGTGGATAAGTGATGAAGGATGTTATAGGTTACAGAGGGACATAGAGAAGCTGCAGGGCTGAGCTAAAAGGTGGCAAATGGAGCTTAATGTGGAAAAGTGTGAGATGATTAACTTTGGAAACAGTAACAGGAATGCAGAATGCTGGGATAATGGTAAGATTCTTGGTAATCTGGATGAGAAGAAGGATCTCGGTGTCCATGTACATAGATCTCTGAAAGTTGATAGGGTTGTTAAGAAGGCATACGGTGTGTTGTCTTACATTGGCAGAAGGATTCCATTTTGGAACCATGATATCATGCTGCAGCTGTACAAATCTCTGGTGCGGCCGCATTTGGAGTATTGCGTACAGTTCTGGTCACCACCTTATAGGAAGCATGTGGAAGTTTTGGAAAGGGTTCAGAGATTTGCTAGGATGTTGTCTGGTATGGAGGCAAGGTCTTACAAGGACAGGTTGAGGGGCTTGAGGCTATTTTCATTAGAGAAAAGAAGGCTGAAAGGTGACTTAATTGAGACATATCAGATAATCAGAGAGTTAGATAGGGTGGACAGGGAGAGCCTTTTTCCTCAGATGGTGATGGCTAGCATGAGGGGACATTGCTTTAAATTGAGGGGTGATAGATATAGGACAGAAGTCAGAGGTAGTTTCTTTACTCAGAGACTGGTAGGGGTGTGGAATGCACTGTATGCAACAGTAGTAGAATCAACAACTTTAAGGGTATTTAAATGGTCATTGGATAGGCACATGGACAAGAATGGAATAGTATAGGTTAGATGGCTTCAGCTTGGGTTCACAGGTCAGAGCAACATTGAAGGTCAAAGGGCCTGCACTGCGCTGTAATGTTCTATGCTCTATCACCAAACTGCTCACCTACCTCCAAATCTAACACCTGGCGAGATTCAATACCCAGTACCAAATCCAATGTGGCCTCACCCCTTGTTGGCTTGACTACATACTGTATCAGGAAAAGATCCTGCCCACATTGGACAAAAACTGACCCATCTAAAGTACTCAAGCTATAGTATTACTAGTCAATATCTGGAAAGTTAAAGTTCCCCATAACAACTACCCTGTTACTCTCGCTCCTTTCAGAATCATCTTTACAACCCCTTCCTTTACATCTCTGGAACTATTCGGAGGTCTATAGAAACCTCTCACCAGGGTGACCTCTCCTTTCCTGTTTCTAACCTCAGCCCATACTACCTCAGTAGACGAGTCCTCAAGTGTCCTTTCTGCCACTGTAAAACTGTCCTTGACTAACAATGCCACACCTCCCTCTCCTTTACCAACCTCTCTGTTCTTACTGAAACATCTAAACCCCAGAGCCCGCAACAACCATTTCTATCCCTGCTCCACTTGTGTCTCCAAGATGGCCACAACATATGCAAAAAACCTTTCTTTGCCTAAGTTTTTAATCTTAAGTATGCCAAAGATTTAAAAAAATCTTAAAAGAACATCAAATGCTTAGCTGAAACTGTCATCACCCAAAAAAATGCTCCTCATCAAGACCACTGTCAGTCAGCTTTCGAATCTCCTGATAAAAAACGTTCATACTGAATTTGAATTAGCTCCACCCAACCTGCTTTATAACCGATAAAGTGTTTTACTGTTCTAAATAAGCTAACACACAGATAATGAATACCTGACAGGTGATTGATTAGTCAACCATCATTCCCCCATCCATATTGGCAAGGCGATGGCATAGTGGTATTGTCACTGGGTCACACAGGTGCTGGTGAGGGAACCCCAGCTTCAAATCCTACCACAGTAGTTGGTGGAATTTGAATTTAATTTTTTTTAAGAATCTAATGATGACCTGAATCCATTGCTTATTGTTAGGGACAAGCCAATGTCCTTTTGGGAAGGAAACTGCTATCCTTACCTGGTCTACATGTGACTCCAAACCCACAGCAATATGGTTTACTCTTAACTGCCCTCTGGGCAATAAATACTGGCCAAGCTAGCGATGTCCTCACCCTGTGAATGAGTAAAATAAAAATGCCAACTCTTTGCAGGGTTAACTCAGCTGCTCTCATTCCCCTGCCCATTCCTGTGAATAATCGGGTAAAAATTGAGGTCTGCAGATGCTGGAGATCACAGTTGAAAATGTGTTGCTGGTTAAAGCACAGCAGGTTAGGCAGCATCCAAGGAATAGGAAATTCGACGTTTCGGGTCCTGATGAAGGGCTTATGCCCGAAACGTCGAATTTCCTATTCCTTGGATGCTGCCTAACCTGCTGTGCTTTAACCAGCAACACATTTTCAGCATTCCTGTGAATAGATTGGTTATTTTCTGTGCAGGTAATTATTTGAAAGCTGTAATTGACCCTATTTCCAGGTACGGCATTTCAGGTCCTAACCACTTGCTGGAGAGAAAGAGACTTTTCCTCATTTCCCCTTCAACAGAATCTCTGTTACCCTCTGCATCTTGACCCTTTCCCCAAAGAAGCCAGTATTTCACAATCGATTCCGTCCGCAGCCTTGAGGATATTGATCACCTGCTTCATTTCCTCTCTCAATCTTCTCGTCAATGTGCGAGTACTTCCCCAGTTTCTCCAATCTGTCCCTGGTCCATAGAAAATTTGCTGCTTATCTTTTCTCCCTTTCTGAAATGTGATGCCTCATCTATGTAATTGTCATAGTGCAGAAGGAGGCCAGTCGGCCCATTGTGCCTACATTGGTAACATTGCCAAGTGCCAATCTTCTGCCTTTTCTCCCATAGCCCTGCACACCATTTCCTATACAAATAACTATCTAGTGCCCCTCTTCAATGCTTTAATTGAACCTGCTTCCACCACACCTCCAGGCAGTGCATTCCAGACTCTAACTATTTGCTGCCTAAAAATGTTTCTCCTCACATTACTCTTACTACTTTTGCATATTACTTTATGTCTATGCCCCTCTTGTTTCTTTTCCTTTTTATGCATGGGAAAACTTCCTTCCTGCTGTTCAATCTAGCATGATTTTGAGAAGACTTTGAAAACCTTTAACAAATCTCCTCTCAGCCTTTGTCTCTCCAAGGAAAACAAAAGAACAGAAGAGAAATACAGCACAGGAACAGGCCCTTCGCCCCTCCAAGTTTGTGCCGACCATCGTGCCCGAATTAAATTAACAAACAAACCTTCTGTCTTTATTCGGTCTGTCTCCCTCTATTCCCTCCTTATTCATGTAACCATTATCAATGTGCCTGCCTCCACCACCTCTTCTGACAGCACGTTCCAGGCCCATACCACTAGAGAGTGAAAAGCATCCCTCGCGCATCTCCCTTAAACTCTCTCCTCTCACCTTGAATCTGCTCCCCCTTGTAATTGAAATGTCAACCCTGGGAAAAAGCCTCTGACTATCCACCCTGTTTATGCCTCTCATAATGGTGTAGCCCTCTATCAGGTCTCCTTTCGGCCATCACTCCTCATCTTTTTAAACTTCCCCTCATGGCCAATGCCCTTAAGACCAGGCAACATCCTGATGAACCTTCTTTGCACTCTCTCTCCAAAGCTTCCCCATCCTCCTGTTGACTAAAACTGCACACAATACTCCAAATGTGGCCTAACAAGGGTTTGAAAAGAACAGGAAAGAAGTACAGTCCCAATTTTCTCATCATCCTCATATGGACATAATACTCCACTTAAGGCTAAACCAGTTTTATGAAGGCTTAGCTTTACTTATTGCTTTTGTACTTTGTGCCTTTATTTATAAAGACCGACAGTCCAGATGCACTTTTAACCCTATTCTCAATTTGCCCTGCCACCTGCGACAAATTGGACACAAACCCTCCCAGATCTCGCTGGCCGCAGCTTTCCAGAAACCGGCCGAGTGTCACTTTTGGTGGATGTCATGGAGAATTTCTCTGTGTGATCTTCCTCACGTTACTGTCACAAACTCACCTCATTATTGGTGCATCACATCCCCATGGAGCCCTGCTGTCCTCTCAGACCTGAATGACGTCTTACTCACCACAGGCATGAGCACACACCACTGCCAGGGTATCCTGCTACTGGAGGTCACCCTTGACTTACCGTGCCAGGACCCTCTGACTCAAGGATGTCTCCCCAGCCTTGACTATTACCCTTGGACTTCCAGAAATGGCCATTTGGGCAGTGAATGTGACTGATCCACAATGCAGGTGTGAGATTGGAAACCACAGTGACTGGCAGCAACATGTCCACCCCCTTAATTGGTCTTACTGCAGTTATACAGGGCCTTGGTGAGGCCACGCCTTGCGTATTGTGAACAGTTTTGGTCTCCTAGTCAGAGGAAGGACATGCTTGCTCCTGAGGGTGTCTAGTGAAGGTTCCCAGACTGATTCCCAGGATGACAGGACTGATATATGAGCAAAGACTGGATCAGCTGGGCTTGTACTTGCTGGAATTTAGATGAATGAAGGGGGGATCTCACAGAAACATTTAAAATCCTGATGGGACTGGACAGGCTAGATGGGGGAAGAATGTTCCTGATGTTGGAGAAGTCCGAAACTAGGGGACACAGTCTAAGAATAAAGGGTAAGCCACTCAGGACTGAGATGAGGCAGAATTTCTTCCCTCAGAGAGCTATGAACTTGTGGAATTCTCTCCCACAGGAAGCTGTTGGAACCAGTTCAAATTATAGAATCGCTATAGTGTAGAAGCAGGCCTATCAGCCCTTCAAGTCCACACTGGGTCACAAAAAGAACAAGCCAACCAACCCTACCCCATAACACCACAATCTGCCTAAGCTGCACATCATTAGACTGTGGGAAGAAGCCAGACCATTTGGAGGAAACCCACACAGAGATGGGGAGAACGTGCAAACACCTCGCGGACAGTCGGCCGAGGTGTCGAATTGAACCCGGGTCCCCGGTGTTGTGAGGCAGCAGTCTAACCACTGAGCCACCATGCTGCCCCAAGGTTCTTTAGATATATTCAAGAGGGAGCTTGACGTGGCCCTTGTGGCTAAAGAGATCAAGGGATATGGAGAGAAAGTGGGAATGGGGTACTGGGATTGCAGGGTCAGCCATAATCACATTGAATGTTGGAGCAGGTCCGAAGGGCCAAATGGCCTACTCCTGCTCCTATTCTCATTGTTTCCATGTTTCTAGTCATTGCTGACAACAATGAAAAGCTGCCTGGCTTTGGGTCTTGCATGTCAGCACTGATAGGCAAATCAAGACAGAGGTCATGTGGACAAAAAGGCAAGGTAGGGATGCAGTGAGCTCCAAGTTGTCAGAAAGTGCGTGAGCATTCAGAGGGTGCCTGAGGAGCCCTGAGATGCAGCTTGGTCGAATCCATGAGCTGGGTGGCTGCCCTAACCATTCCAAACCGGTGCCCCCCAAAGGACAGCAAGTATTTCAATCTGATCGGTCATGTGCTATGATGATGTGGCGAGGCTGGTATGTGTCAGATGCCAACATCTACAGTGGGGGGTTGCATGCAGTCACTGCCCATGGAGCATCTCCTGAGATGTTCAAGTGGGCATACCTGGTGCCAAGGGTGAAGATGTGGAGGAACGAGCTGTAGTCTCCAAGCAATCACTCTGACTTTCATGTGGGGAAATGTTGGTGTTGGTGCCTGTCCAGTGGCTGGGAGAATGGGAAGCAGCAGAGGGTGCAGTAATAAGGAGATGTTAATGCATTCTGATGCACTCAAATAGGTCGCACGTCACTGGTCAGTGACCTGGTGGGAAAATGGGACATCTTCCTCTCGACATGGCATGCGGCTTTTCCCAACTTTTCTCGTCAAGTCGCACATTGTTCAAAGGCGGGGAAGATTCTGCCTTCAGTAAATTAACCACCTGTCAAAGTGTCAGCAGCAGTTTCAGCTCTGACTTGACTTACCTTTTGCTCCCTTGGTGATGTTTAATTGACTTGTTGAGATGATCTCCAGCTTCTCCAGAAAGCCACTCGTTTGTTCTCATTCATCCTCCTCTGCCTCACGCTTAGATCCTTTTCCTCAAAAGGACACAGGTATGTTCAAAAACAAAAACAGAATTTCTGGAAAAGCTCAGCGGGTGTCGCAGCGTCTGTGGAGAGACATCAGTGAACATTTTGGGTTGAGAGACCCTTCGTCAGAAGACAGAGCAATTACATTCAAGTTTGCAAAGAGAATCCCACTTTAAAGAGCTTAACTGCTGCTTCATTTAATGATGAACATGATCAGTTATACATTTCCAGCAATGTCTGCTGATACCCATTAAAGTGAATGCACATTGAATAAATTAGCCAAAAGACCAGGTTGGAAAGTTGCCAATCTCCTAGGAGAGTAGAGAAATTGGGATAATGGGCAGGCTGTTGAATTGGCACATTATAATGCCTGGTTCTGACTAAAATCCACATTAGGAGCCTTAACAATTGACCTCAATAAATAATAATTTTAATGATGAAACTAAAATACCAGATTTCCAAGTTTGACAAAGATGCAAAATTGATGGCAGCATAGAAGGAAACTTAAAGTAACTAAGTGATATTCGTGGCTAAAGGGAATTATGACAGCAACATGGGCAAACAGAATTCCACATAAGTGGGTACATTAAAATGGATTAACATCTCACGAGCAATGTAGTACTGGGAAGCGATAGAGCTGGTCCTGCGAAGAACTGGCATGGATATGACAGGCAGAATGGCCTCATTCAGCGCTGTAACCTTTCTCTGAACCTGTGGCACTCAGCAAACTAATGTGGGATTGACCACAATGCATTACGGGGGTCTTTGGTGAAATATCGGAGATCCAAAGAAACTTGGGGTGATGAAGTACATTAATCATTCAATTGCCTCAAATGCAGGCAGCAAATAATCAAAGGGGTGAAGAAATGTTTTCATGGAGATCTGCCAGACTGGAATACAACAGGATGGAAGTCTTGTTTTAGTTTTACAAAGAGCTGATTAGACAGCTGGAGGGATTGTCAGCAGTTCCGGGAAGATTGAACTGAAGTTCACATAATTAGGAAGGGAATCAAACAGGCTCGTAAGAACATAAGAAGTAGGAGAAGGAGTTGGCCTTCTGACTTTCAAGTCTGCCCCGCCATTCAACAGGATCATGGCTGATCTGCCCCAGGTCACAACTCCTCTTCCTTACCAGCTCAGGACAGCCCTCAACTTCCTGACATTTTGAAAATCTATCTACCTCCCCCTTAACTACCTTCAGTGATCAAGCCTCCACAACTCTCTGGGGTGGAGAATTCTCATCATTATCTACCATCTGGGAGAAGAAATTCCTTTACATCTCGTGAGTTTCCCCTCATTTTGGAACCACACCCCATAGTTTGAGATTTCCTCACTAGAGGAAACATCTTCTCAACATCTACCCTGACAAGCCCCCTCAGAATCTTGGATGTTTCAGTAAGATCTCCCCTCATTCTTCTAAACTCTAATGAGTAAAGGCTTAACCTGTTTATCCATTCTTGGTATGTAAACTCTTTCATCTCAGGAATGAAATCTCATTTGAACTACCTTCAATGCCAGTCCACCATGTGCTAAATATGAGGTCCAAAACCATGTACAGCACGTCAGGTGTGGCCTCACCAACACTTTAAGTAGTTGTCACAAGACCTCCCTATCTATAAACTCCAACCAGTTAGCAATAAAGGTCAAAATTCATTTTGTCATCTGAATTGTTTGCTGCAGCTACAGTGTTTCATTTCAGAGGAACCTCCAGATCCCTCTGCATTCCCTGTGGTGGATGTTGATCAATGTCTGCTTGTTGGAATATTCAGGACATGTCAATCTTAAAAACTCACTTCAAACTTTTCAAGAGTGACATTTAGAAAAAATTCTCTTCACAAAAGGTACTAGAAGTTTGGAGCTCTGTTTTTAACTCAACTGTACAAGAACAGCAAGTGATGCCAGGAATCTGATCTGGTCAGGCCACACTATTAGACAGGGGAAGAGAGTCAACATTTCCCAACTAGGTTTGAGTTATCTTCGGTTCTTCCCGTCATAGATGCCTTTTGACCTTCCGGGTATTTTCCACAATTTCTGTTTTAAATTCAGATATCCTGCACCTGTTGAATTTTGCCTTATCTTGTACATCTGGTTTGGAGTATTGTGTGCAGTTTTGGGCCCCATACCTCAAGAAGGATGTACTGGCCCTGGAGTGTGTTCAGAGGTGGTTCATGAGAATGGTCCAAGGAATGAAAAGCTTAACATATGAGGAACGTTTGAAGACTCTGGGTTTATACTCAATGGAGTTTGGAAGGATGAGGGGGATCTAGTTGAAACTTACAGAATATTTAATGGCCTGGACAGAGTAGATGTTGAGAAGATATTTCCATTGGTAAGAGAGACTATAACCTGAGGGCAGAGCCTTAGAGAAGATTAGGTTAGATTAGATTACTTCCAGTGTGGAAACAGGCCCTTCGGCCCAACAAGTCCACACTGACCCTCCGAAGAGCAACCCACCCAGACCCATTCCCCGACAGGAAGGCCTTTTAGAACGGAGATAAGGAGAAACCTCTTCAGCTAGAGAGTGGTGAATCTGTGGAATTCATTGCCACAGAAGGCTGTGGAGGCCAGGTCATTGAGTATATTTAAGATGGAAATAGATAGGTTCTTGAGTATCAAGGGGATCAAGGACTATGGGGAGAAAGTGGGAGACTGGGGTTGAGAAACTTATTAGCAGAATTGATGGGCTGAATGGCCTAATTTTGGCTCCTATGTCTTATGGTCTTATATCAGGTTTCCAAGATTTTCTATCATTTTGTCAATTTGGTTTACAACATGCTAATGACATTCAGGGCGTGAAATCTGTTATAATACATTTTGAGAAAGAATTGGATAAAAACCAGTTGTGATAAAATGTAAAGCCCAATGTAGGGACTGGAATGAGGTCAGCCAGATGGACCTCATAGAATAGGAGTTCCCTGATTGGGGCTATTAATCTAGCCCAAACTGGGAGCCCTGGCTGACAGATATAATCAGGAGTGTAAGGGCACTGCTTGTCACTGGCCACTCGGGTGGTAGAAATTTGAATAAAGATTTGTGGACCTTGTATCTTTCACTGTGTCTCACACCTGCACACACACAACATGGGTGCTGGGGAAAAATAAGCACTACTGTAGTTAGGCGGTAGTGAAATGAAGAACAAAGAAAAAAAAGAAAAACAAAAGAAAAGGAGAAAAAAGAAGAAAAAAGAAAAAACATAAATAGGAGTGTCAGAGGTTCTGTTTGCTTTAGGAACTGGCTCTGAGCTAGCTGGATCAGTGTCATGTGCTACACATGCATAAATTATGGGTGACTTGGTGGTGGGATATTGGCATCTGTGGAGTTATTTTGTCAAAGGAAAACAGACAAGCGTGGGACTAAGTTTTTTTTTAAAGTGAGCATGAGTCTAATGGGCCAAATGGCCTCCTTATGTGAAATGTGATTCTAAGACTGGCCAAGCAGCTACAAGAATCTGACACTGGATTAGCACATTGCTACTCAACCATAACAGGAAGTAGATACCATAACGTGTTGGTTTCACAGAAAACAACTGCAGAACACTGACCTCGCTGTCTGTTCCTGAATTATAGCTGCAGTGTCAGTGAGATTTCATTGTGTCTCATGTAATTTCTGCTCCAGACTGGCAGCCCAAGCCGTGGCTTTCTTCAAGTAAAAAAACAAACAGCTTGAATAAAATCTGGGTTTCAGTATTTGCAACAAAGTAGAAGACTAGAGGCATTATATTCACTGTGCAGACATCAGACCAAAGCTGGCAACTGAATATTCAGGGGTGCGTGACTTTTCGAAAGGATCCACTATCCTTGCTGGGAGGTTAGCCCATGCCTTTGGGGAGGTTTTAGACTGAGTTGGCAGGGGGGTGGGGCACAATCAGATATAGAAGGAATGCCAGGACAATCGAGCTGGTGAAGAGGACATGGGCAGCGCAAGGTACATGGGACATTAGTTATTCTTTTCCAGAATGCCTTTGAAGCTTACAGAGTTATGATCACTATTCCCAAAATACTTGCCTGAAGTGTAACTATTCTAATATAAACAGCTTCACTGGCAAGGAGGATGAACCTGATGGGAATATGGTATTGTTGCAATCACTGAGACACGGTTGAAGGATGGACAGGATGACAGCTTAAAACTGCTGTCACAAAAGATACTAGAATTTGGGCAGCATGGTGGCACAGTGGTTAGCACTGCTGCCCCACAGCACCAGAGATCTGGGTTCAATTCCTGCCTCAGGTGACTGACTGTGTGGAGTTTGCACATTCTCCCTGTGCATGGGTTTCCTCCCACAGTCCAAAGATGTGCAGGTCAGGTGAATTGGCCATGCTAAATTGCCGTAGCTTTAGGTAAAGGGTTGTGGGTCAGTGTGGACTTGTTGGGCTGAGGGGCCTATTTCCACACTGTAAGTAATCTAATCTTAATGTTCCACAGTATAGTAGGTTAAGACGTGACAGTAAGTAGGGTGGGATATTGCATTATTGATAAAGGGACTGTCACTGAAGTAATGAGGGAGGATTAGATTAGACTTACAGTGTGGAAACAGGCCCTTCGGCCCAACAAGTCCACACCGACCCGCTGAAGCGCAACCCACCCATACCCCTACATTTACCCCTTACCTAACACTACGGGCAATTTAGCTTGGCCAATTCACCTGACCCGCACATCTTTGTGACTGTGGGAGGAAACCGGAGCACCCGGAGGAAACCCACGCAGACACGGGGAGAACGTGCAAACTCCACACAGTCAGTCGCCTGAGTCGGGAATTGAACCCGGGTCTACAGGCGCTGTGAGCCAGCAGTGCTAACCACTGTGCCACCGTGCCGCCCACAATTTTTCTTCATATAGGGTCTTCAAATGAGGTTATCTGGGTACTGCTTTTAAATTAATAAAAGGGGTGATTATTTTGCTGGGATTATACAGTACTCCAGGCTTCCCAACAGCCACAGGAATATAGAGGAGCAGATATGTAGGCAAATCACATAAAGCTGCGAGAGCAACAGGATTATAGTTGTAGGGGATTTCAACTTTTCTAACAACAACTGGAATCATCTCAGTTTGAAAGGATTAGTCAATGTGGAATTTTTAAAATGCATTCAGGAGAGCTTTCTCTACCAGTCCATAGATAGCCTGACTGGAGATGGGACAATGTTAGACCTAATCCTAGGGAATAAAGCTGGCCAAGTATCTGAAGTGTCAATGGGCAAGTATTTAGGGAATAGTGATCATAACTCGGTAAGTTCCAAAGTCATTATGGAAAAGGATAAGGATGGTGCAGAAGTTAAATGCTTAAGTTGGGCCAATTTCAATATTGTTAGACAGGATCTGGCAAACACTGACTGGGAGCAGCAGCTGTGATGACATTTGGGAAGTGGGAGTCTTTTAAAAGTCGCAGTGAGAATTCAGGACGGGCTTGTTCCTCTGAGAGAGAAGGGCTAGGGAAGTAGGTCCAGGGAATCCTGGATGTCAAGGGATATCAAGAGTTGGTGAAGAAAAATAATGAAGCATATATCTGACTCAATGAATTAAAAACAGGGAGGACCTGCAAAACCATACAGAGTGTAAGGGGTTGCTTAAAATGGAAATTAGGAGGGCAAAAAGGGGACACAGGATATCTGTGGCAGATAGGATTAAGGAAAACCTCAAAGGTTTTCTAAGTATATTAAAAATAAGAGGAATACCAGGGAAAGGTAGGGCCTATTAGAGACCAATAGGGCAACTTGTGTGTGTAGTAGGTGGATGTGGGTGAGTCTTAAATGAATATTTCACAACTTTATTTATAGAGGAGAAAGGCGTTGTAGCCGGGGATTTCAGTTGGGATGGGGAGGTTCTAGGACATGGTAAGATGAATAAGGAGGAGAGATGAGATGTTTTAGTGGGCATAAAGGTACATACATTGCCAGGGCCCAATGAGATGTATCCCAGGCTGCTTTGGGAGGCAGGGAGAAGATTACTGGGGTCCTGATGAAGATATTTAATGCTTCACCAGCCATAGGGGAAATGCCAAATGACTAGAGGATTATTAATGTGTTTCCTTTGTCTCAGCTGGTTTAGGCCAGGTAATTACAGACCAGTTAGTGATAGGGAAATTATTGGAAACAATTCTGAAGGACAAACTTAATCAATACTTGGGACTGCAGGGATTGATCAGGAATTGTCAGCACGGATTTTATAAAGGAAGATCTTGTCTGACTAATTTAATTGAGTTTTTTACAAAGGTGACCAAATTTACTGATGTGGTCGGTGCAGTTAATGTGGTTTCCATGGGTTTCAGTAAGGGCTTTGACTTGATCCCACATGGAAGGCTGGTCCTTAAGGTAAGAGCCCAGGGGATCCAAGGCAAGTTGGCAAACTGGATCCAAATTGACTTCCAAACAGGAGGCAAAGGGTGATGGTGGAGGGATGTTTATGTGATTGGAAGCCTGTGACCAGTGGTGTACCACAGGGACCGCTGCTGGGACCCTTGCTGTTTGTTATTTACCTGGATACATTACATTCGGTCTCCTCTTCCAAATCATTTATATATATATCATGGACAGTTGAAGACCCAACACCTACCCCTGCGGTACCCCACTCACCACTGATCTCCAACCAGAGAAACACCCATTTATCCCAACTCTCTGCTTTCTATTGGTTAACCAATCCTCTATCCATGCTAGTACATTCCCCGCAACTTCATGCATTCTTATCTTATGGATGAGTCTTTTATTCGGCACCTAACCGAACACCTTCTGGGAATCCAAGTATACAGCATCCACCTGCTCCCCTCCATCCACCGTGCTTGTTACATCATCAAAGAACTCCAGGAAGTTTGTCAAACATGAACTTCCCTTCCTGAATCCATGCTGCATCTGCTTGATGAATTCAGTTCTGATAAATGCGAGGTGATACATTTTGGAAAGTTTAATAAGGGAAAGATATATTCAATGAATGGTAAATGCTTTGGAGTACTGATGAACAAGGAGACCTTGGTGTATAACTATGTGATTGCGCTGGAGAGAGTGCAGAAGAGATTCACCAGGATGTTACCTGGGGTGAACTGCCAACACCCACAAATGGACCTGCATCAGGGCATTATTTAAACCAGCCAGAACACATTGCAGCACCCAGGAACTACAACAAGACAAGGAAAAACACTTAAACAAAGGAACGGGTATCCAGTAAGCACAGTCTGCTGATTCCTACACAATGGACCTGAAGACACAACACGCTCAAAGACTCAAGCCATACATTAAAGACATCTCAGAGATTACAACCACACTACTCAGTCCTCTAGGCATCATGGTAGCCCACAAACCTACCACCACACTGAAACAGCTCCTGATGAATTTAAAGGATCTTGTACCAACAACCAGCAGAATGAACATCAAAAACAAAATACAAAACAAGGACTGCAACAAACATTACATTTGACAGACAGGCAGGAAACTAGTCACCAGGATACATTAGCACCAATTAGCCACCAAAAGACATGACCAACTATCACTGGTATCCATACACACAGACGAAGAGGGACACCAGTTCGACTGGGACAAAACATCCCTCCTGGAACAGGCTAACCAAAGGCATGCGTGAGAATTCCTCGAGGCCTGGCATTCAAACCAGAATTCCATCAACAAACACATCAATTTCGACCCCATTTACAAACCTCTCAGAAACAGACCACAACAGACCAAGGCAGATAAATAGTGAGTGGGACAGTACACACCAGCGCTTCAACAGAAGCTCACTGATGATGTTACCGAGCATGGTGACGAAACTTCTGAGAACAAATCTACCAGCTCAGTGAGAAAACTGACAACCTGATTCACAACCTGAGCTGAAAATGTGTTGCTGGAAAAGTGCAGCAGGTCAGGCAGCATCCAAAGAGCAGGAGAATCGACGTTTTGGGCATGAGCCCTTCTTCAGGACGTTCCATGCCCGAAACGTCGACTCTCCTGCTCCTTGGATGCTGCCTGGCCTGCTGCGCTTTTCCAGCAACACATTTTCAGCTCTGATCTCCAGCATCTACAGTCCTCACTTTCTCCTCATAACCTGAACTCCAAAGCTTCTCCCAAACTGTGAAAAGACTTAGTTATGAAGAGAGAATAGGCTGGGGTGGTTTTCCCTGAAGCATAGGAGGATGAGGATGGGTCTGATTGAGATATAGAAAATTATTAGAGACATGGACAGGGTAGATCATGAGAATATTTTCCCCATGGCCGATGTGTCTAAGAGCAGATGGCACATGTTTAATATGAGAAGAAGGTAGTTCAGAGGAGAATTTTCTTCATCCAGAGTTTGGTGGAGATGGAGAAGGTGCTATTGAGAGGGCAGTGGAGAAAGGTACTCTCACAGCATTGAAGAAACACCTGGATGAGCACTTAAAATGCAGTGAAGGGGTTCAGTGCAGTTTGGTGGTGTTGGTCAGCATAGACATAGTGGGGCTGACGGGTCTATTTAGAATCATGGAGACACAGAGTCATACAGCTTGGAAACAGACCCTTCAGTCCAACTCATCCATGTCAACCAAGTTTCCCAAACTAAACTAGTCCCACTTACCTGCATTTGACCCATACAACAAGAGCTTCTTTCAATAGATATAAAGGAAGAGAGAAGCCAAGGTGAACATAGGGAATGAGGAGAAGGAAATCATCATGGGGAACTAGGAAATGGCAAATGAATGGAATAAATGTTTTGCATCAGTCTTCACAGCAGAAGACACTAACAGCAATTGAAAACTATTAACTTATTATTTAAAAAAAATTATTATTCTTCAACTCCATTCATCTGGTTCTATTTTAAAATTCTCATCCTTGTTTTCAAGGGTTCCTAGGGCTTACCTCTCTACCCAATTCTGAGTTCCTCCTCCTTAGATCTCTTGCACATTCCTGAGTTTAACTGCTCCCCTATTGACAGCCTTACCCCATTGTGCACACATTAGCCAAGAGGTGTTTTTGTTTGACTATTAGCTCCAGAAACCGGGGCAATGTTCTGGGAACCTGGATGGAAATCTCACCGTAGTGGATGGTGAAATTTGAATTCACTAAGAATCTGGAATTAAGAACCCAATGATGACAATGGCTCCATTGGGGATTATCAGGTTCATGGTCCATCTGGTTCAATGATGAACTTTAGGGAAGAGACTAGCCTGACCTCCATGCGACTCCAGGCCCAAAGCAATGTGGTTGATGTGTAAGGAATGGGCAACAAATGATGGTCCAGCCAGTGGTGCCCACATCTTGTGAATGAACATTAGAAAAATGTCCTAATCATTTATACCCTTCCCATCTGCTCTTCTCTCCATTATCCCCTCAGCCTGTTACAAATTCCTTCACAATCGCACCCACCTTACTGACCGACAATACATACCACCCACTGAACTTCTACCTATTAGGCTTTCTATCATTACATTTTACACTCGCACCCACCTTACTGGCCTACAATACACACCACTCACTGAACTTCCACCTATTAGACTTCCTACCATTATGTTTCCCTGCCTGTAAGTCCAACTTGCCTGACCCTCCATATATTATTCACCCTGCTCATTATACCATCCATTGCCTGTACATGATACTCAATTATTCTTTCAGAGGATTTGTCATTGCTATTATTTGGTTTCCGACCAGGATTGACAGTTCAATCCAACCAGCTGATATTGAAAAAGAACATTTCCTGGGGTTTATAATACTGTCATAATCAAGCACAACTTTCCTGCTCGTTTTTTAGAAGCAATAACTGGGTCTTGCAAAACCCTATTTATTCCATGCTCCCAAACTGTTTTCAATTATCATGGTCATTACTGACAAGTTCAGGAGAAGTAAATTACACTCAAAGATTCCAGATATATTAAAAATAGAGGCTAATTAATGGCAGATTTGGTTTAACATTGATATAAATGTAACACACATAGAAACTGAAACCCTCCATATCCAGTATTGATATGTAACGATAGACTGCATGTTGGCGTAACGCGAGGACGATAAAAGAACTTTGGTCTGTTTATTACATATTCTCTAAACGCTTCTAGTCAATGTGAGGTGGTTACATCCAAAGCATAGTAAATACTAGAATAAATCAAAAAGTATTTTCAGAACATGTCAACATCATGTATGTTATTGATGAGGTGGCACTTAACTTCAAAAATGGTAAACATCTCACAGATACTTATCGAATCAATATATTAGGAGATGCTACTAACACACCTCAGGAATAGGTGAGACTTGAACCCAGCTCTTCAAGCTCAGGAGTAGGGGGACTACCATTGCGCTAGAAGCTCCCTGATTGCCTACGTAATACAATCAGGAGGTTTTTGAATTATCCTGTTGAGACTTGCTATTCTTCACACCTGGAACAGTTGTGACTTGAACCTGGTTCTTCTAGCCCAAAGGTGGGGACACTAACACTGCACCAGAAGAACCCCTAATATTCATAAATGATGCCACCTCAGTTTCAGCAGATTGGCAGGGGTAGTGGCTGGTTGTTGTCTTTTCAGTGCCCGCCTGTTTATCCATTCCCACAGATACCTCAAACCACATTATGATCACTATTTCCAAAATGTTCCTCTACTATACACTTTCCAGCTGCCTGGGCTCATTTCAGAATATTAGGTTCAGAAACACCCTCTTCCTTGTTGAGCCTTCTATATGGTTGGCTTAAAACATTCTCCCAGGTGCAATTTTGTTCCCTCCTCATTGTTATTCGCCAACACTCCATTGCCTTTCCTATTATGCGTTGAACTTGGCTGCTAGCATTATGTGGAGAAAGTGAGGACTGCAGCTGCTGGAGATCAGAGCTGAAAATGTGTTGCTGGAAAAGCGCAGCAGGTCAGGCAGCATCCAAGGAACAGGAGATTCGACATTTCGGACATAAGCCCTTCTTCAGGAGTGAGGAAAGTGTGTCCGGCAGGCTAAGATACCTTTTATCTTAGCCTGCTGGACACACTTTCCTCATTCCTGAAGAAGGGTTTATGCCCGAAATGTCGAATCTCCTGTTCCTTGGATGCTGCCTGACCTGCTGCGCTTTTCCAGCAACACATTTTCAGCTGCTAGCATTATGTGATCCATGCAAAAGGAAAATTGAAAGTACAAGTGAATCGCTGTTCTACGTGGAAGGAGTTATTAGGAACAGGGATAATGAAAGGGAGGAGTTTGGATAAAGGTTACGTGTTGGACATCCTGGATGGAATGAATAGTGTGAAGGAGAGAGGGTGCTGTGACTGACTGAGAAGTGGGCACAGTGTCACACAGTTCCCATTGAAGAATTGAATGGGGAAGAGAAGGAAAGATGTGTTGGTGATGCCAATGTACATGAAATGGTAGAAGAACATTTGTTGACTACAGAAGCTGGTAGCATGGAAGGTGTGGACCAGGAGAACCTCTATCTGTTTCTAGAACTAGGGAAAGGGTGAGAGCAGCACTGTCTGAAATGAGGCAATAAGAGGTTCACGCAATCACAAGGGGCATGGATAGGGTGAACGGACAAGGTTTTTTCCCTGGGGTGGGGGAGTCCAGAACTAAAGGGCATAGGTTTAGGGCAAAAGAGGAAAAAGTTAAAAGGGACCTAAGAATCAATTGTTTCATGCAGAGGGTGTTGCATGTATGGAATGAGCTGCCAGAGGAAGTGGTGGAGGTTTGTACAATTACAGCATTTAAAATGCATTTGGATGGGTATATGAATAGGAAGGGTTTGGAGGAATATGGGCTAAGCGCTGGCAAATGGGACTAGTTGAGGTTAGGATATCTGGTCAGCATGGACGAGTCGGACCGAAGGGTCTGCTTCTGTGCTGTACATCAGCTCTGTTTCTATGACTCTAAGAATGGGTTGAGAAGCTTGCCAACACTGATCTTCAAGCCAAGCCACTGAGGAAGCGACATGCACGCTTTGTCCAAAAGAGATCAGAGGAAGTCTTGCATTTCTATAGCCTCTTCCCCATCACAACATGTGCCAATGGTACCTTTGATATGCACTTTATGGTGAAACACAAATAAAGGTGCAGCTAACCTGAACCCAGTAAAATCCCACAGATAACGTTAACAAGCAGATCATCTGATTTTCAGATTTTAAGGAAAAGTATTTACAACATAATTAGAATGTTTCCCCATGTTTTCCCTTAAAATATGAGGCATTTCACAACTGTCTTAAAGGGCAGCCCAGCCCTTAGTTTAGTGCCTCATCTGGAAGACTGTACTTTAGTAATTATCTGCTCATGCCTCTTTGAGAGAAAATGGGAGTTTTGGGCTAGGAATAAAAGTTGAGAAAAATTTACAATTCCTTACATCCTTGCTTGGAAGATTGGGTGGGAGCCTCCTGATAATTGACCTTCTTATCAAGAATGACGAATGTAAATCAGAGACCCACAGTTTGAGCTTACAAGGGAGAGCAATGTTAAATCGCACTGTGTGGTGACACAATGGCTCAGTGGTTAGCACTGCTGCCTCACAGACACAGGGACCTGGGTTCAATTCCAGCCTCAGGTGACTGTCTATGGAGTTTGCATGTTCTTCCCCATGTCTGTGTGAGTTTCTTCCAGGTGCTCCAGCTTCCCTCCTGCAATTCAGAGATATGTAGTTTAGGTGAATTGGCCATGGTAAATTGCCCATAGTGTTAGGGGAATAGGTCTGGTTGGGTTGAATAGTCGGTTTTACACTGCAGGTAATCCAATCTAAATTGACCTTGATTGAAATGCCAACTGGCCAATGTGTTGTGTCTAACCACAGCTAACTACTCTCCCATCCACATGTGCTTGTGATAATAAACTAGTTTTGATTTTCAACATCTGTATCCAAAATTTCCCTTTGAACTTGCCTGGAAGGTTGTGGGGGAGGTGGTGGTGAGGTGTAGCGAGAGACCTTGAAGGAGGCGAGGCAGACAGGGTTAGATTACATTAAGCTCTGGATTGAAATGTGAGATTTTGGCTCCCCCACTGGTTGCAGTTTTCAGAACCAGTTATGTCAGGAAAAGGTCAGATGCACCCTGTGGCAAATGAAATAAGTGAATATAATATTCAATTTAACCTTATTCAGAATCTGCTGTAGTCTTCAAACCTCTGTGACAAATCAAATTTGTTAATGGATTTCCAAACAACACAAGGTTATGCCAATTTCATAAAATGTTATAAAACTTAGCATCAAAAACAGCTCAAAGATAACCACCAAGCTGAACAGTCCATATTTCACAAGAGCTTTTTATTTTATATCGCTTTTTAGTCCTTCCTCTTAAAGACATCTTTATTTTCCCCATATTCTGGGTAAAAGTGTTTCTCCAAAACACAAATTTGGACTTATTAATTACAGTCTTTTACTTATGATCCTGAGCTTCAGACTCCCTCTGACAAGCAGAAAGGTTCCCAAATCAACTTATTAATGTCCCCATTATTTCAGAGCAAAGTCACCCAAGCTGTTCAATCTCTAACTTTACTCGAGTGTCTGTTGTGGGTGTCACTGGCAAGGTCAGTATTTGCTTTCTAACTCTTGCAAAGCACTGAAGAGTATGTGTTTCAGATGCACTTCAGAAAGGCAGGCATCCCTCACCAATTAGGACTGCTGAACCAGAGTAATTTTTACTTCAATCTACGACAGGTTTTCTAAATTTTATTATTAATTTCCCTGCTGCAACTGAGGGATTTGAAGCTAATCATGAGCTTGGATGGAGATCAATGATCATGCGTTTACATGACCAACACAATCCGGAAAAGGTAAATCTTTTCAGCATCTCCTCTAAACCCTCTTTATTTGATAATTAAAGTCAATGGTAACATTTATTTAAATATATTCATTCCTGGGATGTGGGTGTCACTGGCCAGGCCAGTCTTTATTGACCATCCCTAATTGCCTCAGTGGGCAGTTAAGAGTCAGCCACATTGCTGTGGGTCTGGAGTCATGTGTAGGTCAGACCAGGTCAGGATGGCAGTTTCCTTCCCTAAAGGACATCAGTGACCCAGATGGGATTTTCCTGACAATCAACAATGGATTCATAGTCATCATTAGACTCTTAATTCCAGAATTTTTAAATTGAATTCAAATTCCACCAGCTACCTTGGCAGGATTCAAATCCAGATTCCCAGAGTCTCTGGATTAACAGAATACTAACTGAGTCTCTGGATTCCCAAAATATTAACTAGGTCTCTGGATTCCCAGAATACTAACTGGGTCTCTGGATTCCCAGAATGCTAACTGGGTCTCTGGATTCACAGAATATTAACTAGGTCTCTGGATTAACAGAATATTACCTTGGTCCCTGGATTCATAGAATATTAACTGAGTCTCTGGATTCCCAGAATATTCCCTGGGTCTCTGAATTCCCAGAATATTAACTAGGTCTCTGGATTAACAGAATATTAACTTGGTCTCTGGATTCACAGAATACAGAGGAAACTCGATTATCTGAATATCAATTATCTGAATTTTGGATTATCTGAAGAAGATCTCAAGATCCTGATAGAAACATTGCATCAAAGAAGTGTTTCCAGCACTGATCGTATCTTTTGTTTACAGCGATTAAAAGTGAACTCAGCTTACTGAAATGCTGCCAAGAACAGTCCTGGATATCGATGGGAGCCCAGGCACTGTCTCCAAATGGCTGACCTCCCACCCTCTCTCTCTCCCCTCACTTTACCTGGAGTTCTAAACAGGGGTGTACTTTAAACCCCCTGACCAGAAAATCTCTCCAACATTGTCCTGTACAGGGCAGAGGTGGAACCGGTCAAAACGTTGCAGTAAAAAGTTGTGTGTGAGTGGCTGTGTGTGTGTGTGCATGTGTGTGGGGCGGGGGTTGAGGAGCTGTGTCTGTGTGGCTGTGTGTGTGTGTACGTGGCTCTGTGTGTGTGGCTCTGTATGTGTGCATGTGTGTGTGCATATGTGTATGTGTGCGTGTGTGTGTGCATGTGGCTCTGTGTGTGTGCACGCATGTGTGTACATATATGTGCATCTGTGTGTGTACATGTGCATGTGCATATGTGTGTATGTCTGTGTGTGTCTGTGTGTCTGTGTGTGAACATGTGCATGTGTGTATGTGTGTGTCTGTGTGTGTACATGTGCATGTGCGTGTGTGTCTGTGTGTATACATGTGTATGTGCACATGTGTGTGTGTGCATGTCTGTGTGTCTGTGTGTGTAAGTGTGCATGTGCGGGTGTGTGTGTGTGTCTATGTGTACACGTGTGCATGTGCATGTATGTGTGTATACGTGTGCATGTGCGTGTGTATGTGTGTGTGTACGTGTGCATGTGCGTGTGTGCACGTGTGCATGTGCGTGTGTGTGTGTCTGTATGTGCACGTGTGCGTGTGTCTGTATGTGCACGTGTGCATGTGCGCGCGCGTGTGTGTGTGTGTGTGTGTGTGTGTGTGTATATACGTGTGTGTGTTATTTGGAGACTCACCTATCAAAGACAGCAGCAGTCTTGCTGTTGGCGTCCAATCTGAATGCCCAGGAGAGGAGGTGAGAGGGTGGATGGGGGTTGCGGGGTGAGGGCATGGTTGTTGGGTGCGGGTGGATGGGGGTGGGGTTGGATAGGGTTGGGGGCGACAGGGGGCAGTTGTGGACTGGGTGGGTGGGTGGGGGGAAATGGTGTTGGATGGATTGGGGGGGATGTGGATGGGAGTGCGGGGGTGCCCTTGGGGGGTTTGGGGGCTCACGTGCTGTGTGCTGCTGCCTAGTCTCCTGGACAGGGGACTTAGCTAGTGCTGGCTGTGTCAATCCCATTGAACTGACTGGGGGGGGGGGGTGGCATGGTGCAGGAGACTTGAGCAATGCTGCAGGTCCCTTGCACACGAGTGTGTGTTAGCTCAGAAACAAACCCTGAGACAGAGAGAGGGAACAAGGCAGGCAGAGTGAGGAAAAAGGAAACTGCAGAGCCCCAGAGGAGAGACATTGAATCAATTAACCAAATAATCAATTATCCAAATGAAACAGTGCCCACCCATCTTATTTGGATAATCGAGGTTCCTCTGTATTGACTGGGTCTCTGGATTAATAGGATATTAATTGGGTCTCTGGATTAACAGAATATTTCCTAGGTCTCTGTATTAGCAGAATATTCCCTCCTGTGTCTCTGGATTAATTGAATATTACCTGGGTCTCTGTATTAACAGAATATTCCCTATGTCTCTGGATTATTGGCATATGGCCAACTTTATGATCTAATAACTAAGTCAAAATTGTTGGTCTTTCTTATTGGGCTAATGTTTCACTCACACAATGTTCCTTCACAGCCTTTCTTCTACGTTACTGATTAATCAATACCTACTGTGGGCATTATCCTGTTCCGCTTTCTCCTCTTATTCATTCTCAGGTCAAAACTTTTAACATAGAGCCTTCAGAGGATCCCTCAGTGTTGGGTCAGTGCATACCCCACCAGAAGGCTACCTGCTAATTGTCATGGGGCTGCGTGTGGGTCTTTCTTGGTGCAAACTAGCCACCGTTATGACTAATGGTACATCCATAGCATTCAACAAAGATTTCACTGGCTTTGTAAGATCCGAGGGTTATGAAAGGTGCTATGGAAATGCATGTCTGTCTTTCTTTGATGAGTTGCACACTTCCTACTTACTTCCAATTGCTCCTTTAATCAGGTCCTGAGTATGAGTTCTGAAGAAGGGTCAGTGGACCTGAAACATTAACTCTTGCTTTCAGTTCACACATGCTGCCAGACCTGCTGAGTTTTTCCAGCAACTTTTGTTATTGAATTGGGGAAGTTTGCTTCTCTTTATGGGAGAGTCCGGGGCCAGAGGACGTCACCTCAGAAGGTGGAGGCTCTTCTGTTTAAAACCAAGATGAAGAGGACTTTCTTTTCTCACTCCTTTATAGAGGTCGATCAGCTCAGTTGGCTGGTTTGTGATACAGAGTGATGCAAACAGCATGGGTTCAATTCCCACACCGGCTGAACATTACCATAAAAGACTCTCCTTCACAACCTCTCCCCTGGCCTGAGGCACGATGACCCTCAGCTTAAACCATTGTCAGTCACCGCTCTCTCATGAGTGGGCGGCTTTGTTCTGGATGGTGTCACACTTCTTGAGAGTGGTTGGAGCTGCACCCATCCAGGCAAGTGGGGAGTATTATATGTGTTATGGCCTTATATGGAGATAGCCTGGGCCAATAGCTTTGATGTAGATAATCAGCTGTGAACGTAGAAAGAGCCTCCTTCTGCACCTAGACTGCTAGAGTCATAGAGTCATAGAGATGTACAGCATGGAAACAGACCCTTCGGTCCAACCTGTCCATGCTGACCAGATATCCCAACCCAATCTAGTCCCACCTGCCAGCACCCGGCCCATATCCCTCCAAACCCTTCCTACTCATAAACCCATCCAAATGCCTCTTAAATGTTGCAATTGTACCAGCCTCCACCACTTCCTCTGGCAGCTCATTCCATACACGTACCACCCTCTGTGTGAAAAAGTTGCCCCTTAGGTCTCTTTTATATCTTTCCCCTCTCACCCTAAACCTATGCCCTCTAATTCTGGACTCCCTGATCCCAAGGAAAAGACGTTGCCTATTTATCCTATCCATGCCCCTTATAATTTTGTAAACCTCTATAAGGTCACCCTTCAGCCTCCGGCACTCCAGGGCAAACAGCCCCAGCCTGTTCAGCCTCTCCCTATATCTCAAATCCTCCAACCCTGGCAACATCCTTGTAAATCTTTCCTGAACCCTTTCAAGTTTCACAACATCTTTCCGATAGGAAGGAGACCAGAATTGCACACAATATTGCAACAGTGGCCGAACCAATGTGCTAAGAGACAGGGAATCCATTCACAACTTCCCAGTCACACCATTATATTATCCTGGACATGTAGACATCTGGCCTTATAAGCGGGGATGATTTTGCCAAATACATGCCATGTTTCCCTTAACTAGAAATGCATTGATCCATTGAATATACTCAGTGCCTCATGTGGGGTGGCAGAGTGGTTAGCACTGCTGCCTCACAGCGCTAGGGACCCAGGTTTAATCCTACCCTCGGGTGACTGTCTGTGTAGAGTTTGCACATTCTCCCTATGTCCGCGTGGGTTTCCATCTGGTGCTCCGGTTTCCTCCCACATTCCAAAGATAAGCAGTTTGGATGAATTGGCTTTGCTAAATTGGCCGTGGTGTTCAGGAATGTTTGGGTTAGGTGCATTGGTCACAGTTAAGGATGATAGGATGGAGGAGTGGGTCTGGGTTGGTTGCTGTTTGGAGGATTGGTGTGGACCTGTTGGGCCGAAGGGCCTGGTTCCACACTGAAGGGACTCTATGATGATCCACAGCTTTCCAATGGAAAGAACTCTAAAAGTTCACAGCACTTTGAGTGAAGGAATTTCTTGACATCTCAACAATAAGTGGTTGACCTCTTGTTACAATGAGATGCCATTTTGTACTCGCCAGTAAGTGGGAACATTCCTGACCATTAGAACCTTTACACATTGTATGAGACCATCTCAATCTTTCAAATGGTGTGGAATCTCAGACCAATTTATTGAGCATCACCTCAAAGGGCAATATCTTCTCAACTTCCCTCCTCCTGCATGAGGCATATTTAGTCCAACAATTCAGCCATCATTGCTGGAAAAGCTCAATAAGTCGGGCAGCATCTGTGGAGAGAAAGCAGAGTTAACATTTTGGGTGGATTCTGAGGAAGAGTCACATGACCTGAAACATAACATAAGAACTAGGAGCAGGAGGAGGCCGACTGGTTCCTCAAGCCTGCTCCGCCATTCAATAAGATCATGGCTGATCTATTCATGGACTCAGCTCCACTTACCCACCCTCTCAACATAACCCTTAATTCCTTTCCTGTTCAAAAAAATATCTACCTTAGCTTTAAAAACATTTACTGAAGTGGTGTCAACTACTTCACTGGGCAGGGAATACCATGGATTCACAACTCTGGGTGAAGAGGTTCTTTCTCAATTCAATCCTAAATCTGCTCCCCCTAATTTTGAGGCTATGTCTTCTTGTCCTAGCTTCACCTGCCAGTGGCAACATCTATATCTATTTTATCTATTTCCTTCATAATTTTACGTGTTTCTATAAGATCCCCCTTCATTCTTCAAAATTCCATTGAATATAATCCCAGTCTACTCAGTCTCTCCTCATGAGCTGACTCTCTCAACTCTGAACTCGGATTTCTCTCCTCAGATACTGCTGAGCTTTTCCAGCAATTTCTGTTTTTGTTTCTGATTTGCAGCATCCACAATTTTTTCAGTTTCTGTGTAGCTAACATAACCTACCACTACTGTTGCTAACAAACTGAGATACAAGGAGGAGATGTTGAAAACCCAAATGAAGATGTGAATTGTATCGCCGTGGCTGAATTTCATGCTTGTTGCTTAAAGCACAGGACTCAAAGGAATTTGATCAAGAGTCTATTCCCTTTCGTAAGCAGCCTCTTGATTGTACATTTTCCCTCAATAACTTGGTGGAGTAGCAGAAAGCTTAAGAGACTGTCAGAGAATACAGGAGGAGATTGATAGACTGGAGGGTTGGGCGGAAAAGTGGCTGATGGATTTCCAACCAGACAAATATGAGGTGATGCATTTAGGCAAGACTAATTCTAGAGCAAATTATATAATGAACGGAAGAACCTTGGGAAAAGTTGACAGGCAGAGAGATCTGGGAGTGCAGGTCCATTGTACCCTGAAGGATGATGCACAGATTGATAAGAGTGGTCAAGAAGGTATATAGTATGCTTGCCTTCATTGGGCGGGGTATTGAGTATAAGGGCTGGCAAGTCATGTTAAAATTATACAAGACACTGGTTCGGCTGCATTTAGAATACTGTGTACAGTTCTGGGCGCCACATCACCAAAAAGATGTGGACACTTTAGAGAGGTTGCAGAGAAGATTTACGAGGATGTTGCCTGGTATGGAAGGTGCTAGCTATGAAGAGTAGTTGAGTAGGTTCGGTTTGTTTTCACTAGAAAAAAGGAGATTGAGGGGGACCCTGATTGAGGTTTATAAAATCATGAAGGGTATAGACAGGGTGGATAGAGACAAGCTTTTTCCCAGGGTGAGGGATTCAATAACAAGAGGTCATGTTTTCAAGGTGAGAGGTGAAAAATTTAAGGCGGATACATGCGGCAAGTACTTCACACAGAGAGTGGTGGGTGTTTGGAACACGTTGCCAGCAGAGGTGGTAGAGGCAGGCATGGTAGATTCATTTAAGATACATCTGGACAGATGCATGAGTAGGTGGGGAGCAGAGGGATACAAATGCTTAGGAATTGACCAACAGGTTTAGACAGTACATTTGGATTGGCTCAGGTGTGGAGGGCCGAAGAGCCTGTTCCTGGGCTGTAAATGTTCTTTGTTCTTTGTTCTAACTACTACTGAAGTTAACTTTACATCATCTTTCTCAATATTTGTACATCCAGACGTGCTTCATTATCATATACAAGATCAATCCTGTCTGCTGTCAGTTTACTCAATGTGAGAACCCACATTCTAACAGAAGAAATATGTGGCTGAAGTATTACAAATGTACTGACATTTATATGAATGGCAACACACAGAGACTTATATTGAAGTCTTTGAGCTGGGCTGCTTCATATTGGGTTAAGTCCCAGCTGCAGTTCTTCCACCATATGTGTGGAAGATTAGGTTATGAAGGTCACTGATTCCACACATTACTCTCAAGTAACAGATGAAGACAGGAGCAAACATTGGTTGCAGATCAGGTTCATGCAACAGCTTAGTGTTTTTGCATTCAATGGATCATTTAAGTGCCTACAGACCATGCATAAGGGTAAAATTACCAAAGCTGCTGTTGCCATAAAAATCCTGAAGTGCTCATTTGGAGCACCTTGCTGTGCTTTTTTATGGAACTAAAACATAACTCATTGCCTGCAGTCCATTTGCCATGTTGGAGCTCCTCCATGTTTCTTGACCTGCTGGAGTTCAAGTTCAGGATTCCTGAACCTGATAAGCCTGCAAGGCACACAGGAGGGTGAGAATTTCCTGAGGCACATCCACAGAACATCCAGGGAAATACTGAGTTCCAGAGGTAAATATTGATGGAAAGGGCATGAAAAAGATAAAGTCACCTTTGGGTGATAGTGAGGGCTGCAGATACTGGAGATTGGAGTCAAGAGTGAGGTGCTGGAAAAGAATAGCAGATTAGACAGCATCTGAGGAGCAGGAGAGTCAACATTTCGGGTAAAAGCTCATTTCTGATGAAGGGCTTTTGCCTGAAATGTCGACGCTCCTGCTCCTCGAATGTTGCCTGACCTGCTGTGCTTTTCCAGTGCCCCACCCCTGAGAGTAAAGTCATCATTGTCCTACCATGGGGCTGACTCTCTCATTAGAGAGAGAGAGAGAGAAAGATGACTGGTCTCTCTCAGGTAAACCTGAGGGGTACCTGTTATGGACCAAGATGGACTCCCTCAAAATATTTTTGACAGGTAGCCTAGACCCTAATTTTTTCTTATTTTAAAAATAAATATGAAATAGGTGTTCCACATGTGATGTGACTAGTCAAAACACAATTTATTTAACTGCTATAGTTAAAACACTTAACCGAGCACTAGATACAGAAACTATTACAAATCAGCTGTTCCAATACAGCAGTATCCCATAAACAGATCTCTTGGCAAAAAGGTAAATTCAAACACAGTTTCTTACAGGCAGGAGGGAACAACATCCAGAGAGAGAGATTTCAGAGAAAGTCAGTTAGGAATAATTTACTGAAGCTTGCAACTCTCCTAAACTCTAACATCTTTTGACTGCTACAGCTATAAAAAAAACTCAGAAGCCTGTTCTGGGAGAACTGGCAACTCCCCTTCCACTGATAAACTATTTTTAAAGAAAATCCAAAGGTCTCCTCTGATGTTGATTTAGGCATTTTACCACAGCCACTTCAGCACCTCTGCCTTTACAATCTCTCTTCAAAAAGCACAGGGCAAACTAACCTTTTTAAAGTGATAGAGTCATCACACATCATGCTGCAGGGGAGGGGAGAGGTTGAGAAGGATAGTCCTTAATATTAACTTTAGCCTGTGTGGGAATCGAACCCATGCTGTTGGCATCACTTGCTTCAAAGACCAGCTGTAAGAACATAACAACCGTGCTCCATGTTGTTGACAGGTTGATACGTGCAGCATCGGAAGAAGTTCAAGAAAGTGGCTCAGCACCAACCTCTGGAGGATAATAATGATACGCAACACCTCCCTGTTTTTCCAGTCAGACTCACAACTTGGGAAAGAATAAATTTAAAAAGTAAATGGAGCTAAACAATGTAACTTTAAAGTAATGGCAGAAATGCAGTCCATGGAGTGTATATGGACAGACCCTTCGGACAATTGAGAAGGTATAGTGGAGAGTGAAGAAGTCTATCTAAGATAACAAGGAGATCTTGATCAGCTGGGTAAATGAGCTGAAGATTGGCAGATGGAATTGAGTTTGGATAAATGTGAGATATTGCATTTTCAAAACACAGACAAAGGCAGGACTTAGACAATTAAAAATAGGGCCCCGGGTTGTGTTGTAGAACAGAGAGACCTATGGGTTCAGGTACATAATTCTTTGAAGTTTGCATCACATTTTGATAGGGTGGTTAAGGAAGTGTTTAGCACACTTGTCTTCATTGTTCAGACCTTTGAGTACAGACGTTGAGATGTTATGTTGAAGTTCTAGAGTACATTGGTGAGACCTCTTCTGGAGTATGGTGTCCAGTTCTGGTCGCCCTGTTATAGGAAGGATATTATTAAGCTGGAGAGGACTCAGAAAATATTTACTAGCATGTTACCAGGAAGAGGTTGGATTGGCTGTGGCATTTTTCACTGGAGTGTAGGAGGTTGAGGGGTGACCTTACAGTGGTTTATAAAAGTTTGAAGGGCATGGATACAGTGAATGGCAGGTGTCTTTTCCCTAGGGTGGGGGATTTCAAAACTAGGGCATGTTTTTAAGGTGAGGGGAGAAAGATTTTAAAAAGACATGAGGGGGCAACTTTTTTACGTACAGCATTGTTCATGTGTGGAATGAACTTCCTGAGGAAGTGATGGATGCAGGTACAGTCACAACGTCTAAAAGGCATTTTGGTAAGTACATGAATAGGAAAGGTTTGGAGGGATATGGACCACAAGCAGACACATGAGACTAGTCAGTTAGTCCATACACATACCACCTTCTGTGTGAAAAGGTTGCCCCTCAGATTCCTTTTAAATCTTGCCTCTCTCACCTTAAATCCACACCCTTTAGTTTTGAACTCCCCTACCTTGAGGAAGAGACCTTGGCTATTCACCTTATCCATGCCCCTCATGAAAAGCCTCTGCAAGGTCACCCATCAGCCTCCTACACTCTAGGGAGAAGAACACCCAACCTATCCAGTCTCGGTAATATCCTTGTCAATCATTTTTGCCCCCTTTCCAGTTTAATAACATCCTTTCTATAGCAGGGAGACCAGAATTGTATGCAGTATTCCAAATGATGCCTTCCCAATCTCTTGTACAGCTGTAAATTGATGCTCCAACTCCTGTACTGAATGCCCTGACCAATGAAGGAAAGCATGCCAAATGCCTTCTTCACCAATCTGTCTACCAGCGATGTCATTGTCAAGGATCTATGTATGTGCACCCTCCATCGCTTTGTGCAATAACACTCTCCAGGACTCTACCATTAACTATGTAAGTCCTGTCCTGATATGTCTTAGCAAAATGCAACACCTCACATTTAGTATCATACAGTCATAGAGCTGTACAGCATAGAAATAGACCCTTTGGTCCAACTCGCCCATGCTGACCAGACATCCCAACCTAATTTAGTCCCATTTGCCAGCATGTGGCCCATATCCCTCCAAATCCTTCCTATTCATATACTCATCCAGATGTTGTAATTGTACCAGTCTCCACCACTTCCTCTGCCAGCTTATTCCATACAAGCACCACCCTCTGTGTGAGAAAGTTGCTCCTTAAGTCCCTTTTAAATTTTTCCCATCTCACCCTAAACCTATGCTCTCTAGTTCTGGACTCCCCCTCCCCAGGGAAAAGACCTTGTCTATTTACCCTATCCATTCCCCTCATGATTTTATGAACCTCTACAAGGTCACCCCTCAACCTTCAATGATCCAGGAAAAACAGCCTCAGCCTATTCAGCCTCTCCCTGTATCTCAAACCATCCAACCCTAGCAACATCCTTTTAAATCTTTTTTGAACCCTTTCAAGTTTCACATCATCCCTCAGATAGAAAGGAGACCAGAATTGCATACAATCTAAACTATCTAAATTAAACTTCATTTGCCACTCCTCGGCCCATTAGCCCAGCTGATCAATATCCCTTTGTACTGTTCGTCAATCTTCTTCACTGTCCATTACACCATAAATTTTGGTCCCATCTGCAAACTTATTAAGCATGCCTCTTATATTCTCACCCAAATAATTTATATAATTGTCGAACAACAGGGGACTCAACGATCCTTATGGTACTCCATTACTCAGGTCTCCAGTCTGGTCAACAAGCCTCTAACCACCACCCTCTGTCTCCTACCTTCAAGCCAATTTTGTATCCACTTGGCTAGCTCTCCCTGGATCCCTTATGATCTAATCTTACTATCAGAGACCTTTACCTTGGCATCAGGAATGAAGGACCGTTCTCCAGAGAGGCTACAGTAGCTAATGGGGTTGCCTTTGAAGAGATAACTTGATACATGTGTTCAAAATCTCAAAGGTCTTGGGAAGAGGAAATAAAGCAAAACTCTTTCCTGTGGCAGGAAGTAGTAACCAGAGGGACAAAGATTGAAAACAAGAATGGAAAGTACTGGAGAATTTGTGGCTAGAGAGACCATATTCTCAGAAGAAGGGCTATCGGACTTGAAACTTAAAGCAGTGATTAGTTGCTTTGCCTATCATTCATCATCTGGACTTGGAAACAAAGCATCATTCCTTCAATGTTGCTGGGTCAAAACTTTGGAGTTGCCTCTCTGATTGTAGGTGCCCATACAACACATGGACTGCATCAAGTAGAGAAGACAGAATCACCTTCTTGAGGGTAATTAAAGATAGGCACCAAATGTTGGATGTTTTAGCTTTGCCCACATCCCATGAATGAGTGGAAACAAGAAAGGCCATAATCAAAAGTGACTACGGGAGGCTAGTTGGAAACCTAGTCAATTTCCAGTCTTTCACTTCCCCATGTTAGTTCTGTCTCAACAGTCCTTTTGCAGTTTCAAATCTATCTGGAATGATTTCAATATAAACTTGACTTCCTCAGCTTTGTGGAATTTGATAGTTGCATCTCAGCAGGGAGTCTTCAGTCAATATAATTAACACGTTGAGGCACCCAGCCAAGCAGTAGATCCATAGAGAGTAGTGCTTTCTTTCCAAGTGCATGTGTGTCAACCCAAAAGGGATATTAGCCACAAATATAAGGCAGGGCCTGTGCAGAATTTAGCACATCACCCACAACAAAGCAGATTTGTAAAAATGTTGATACAATATATATTTAGACAACTTGGGATGTCTAAATGATGGCATGAAAAACTCAGGAAATTGAGATTTCATTTAAAAATTGTTGGCTTGATATTTCCTGAGATATACTACTGTTATGGACCAGGCTGGAGCCTCCCAAATTTTTTAAGAAGACAGCCCAGACCTTAAATGTTTCTTATTTTAATGGCAAATGTGAAGTGGATATTCCAGATATGATGCAGCTGGTCAAACAACTTGGCTTTAGGATTTATTTAAATAATACAGTTAAAACATGAACAAAAGAAAATGGAATTTAGAATAACTTAACTACTGAAACCTTAATTGACCCAACACAACAACTTAACTAAGGAGCTGTCCCAATCCAGGAACACACCCCTCCTTGGTAAAAGGTAAATTCAAACAGAATTTACAGAAAGAAGAGAATTCAGAGAGAAACGTCAGACAGGAATCATCAGCTGAGACTTGGAGCCTTTTATCTACACTGCAGCATCTTGTGATTGCTAAACCAAACTAGAAATAAACCTGAAATGGGAGAACTGGTCACTCCCCTGCTATTGTTAAAGTAGACACTTCTGCACCTCTGCCTTTACAACCTCCATTGAAAAGAAAAGGACAAAATAATCTTGTTAAATTAAAAGCATCATCACAGCCATACTGTTCCTGGGTTTCACGGTTTCTTCACTCACCAACAGAAGCTCAATGCCGATATTCTGGTCAAGTCTATTTACAATTAAAGTGGACCCAGCTAGAAAATGTTGGAACTGAGGAAGGTTATTGTGTATGAGCCTTGTTTTGAAGAGAGTTCATTTTGCACTATGCATGTATCATGTTATCATTCTTCCTGCCAGTTTGTCTGCTATAGGTTTGCAAGTTGCACACATAGGAACCAACTGGGTCTCTGCAAGTTGGAGGCAGTATGGACTGCAGATGCTGGAGGTCAGAGCAGATAAAATGTGGAGGTCAGACAGTGTTGGAGGAGCAGGAAAGTCAATGTTTCACGTCATGATCCTTCATCAGGACTGGGGAGGGGGTAGGGAGCTGAGAAATGAATAGAAGGAGGGAGGTGGGACTGAGGAATAGGTAGGTGGGACGGTGATAAGTGGATGCAGGTAGGGAGTTATGATTGGTCAGTGGGAAGGGTAGAGCAGATAGATGGGAAGGAAGATGGGAAGGTTAGGTCTAGTGAGGGAGGTGGAGAGGAGAGGGAAGGCTGGACATGTGACGAGGTTGGGGGTAGGGTAATTGGAAATTGGTGAACTCTAAGTTGAGACCATTGGGCTGTAAGCTCCGGAGGAATTCTGGCTTTCTGAAATGTCTGCCTCCTAACCTATGATGCATTTTACTGTTTTAAATAAACTAGCCCACTGAGTTAATCAATCCGTAATGAGTAACTGATTATTAGACCATTATCATTAATAGGTTGAACAGTAATGGAAAAGATCATGCCGATGAAGTGTATTGTGTTTGAACAGTTAGGAAGCAAATCAATCTACACACATATTGTCAACAGTCTGAAACCATGTTAATATGCATGAGACATCCCTCAATGGCATTGCTTATTATAGGATTGGAGCAGGTTAAAAACATTACTTATTGGTAAACAGTCTAACTCCTATCGAAAGAACAGTTTCAGTCAGTAAACATGATGTGTGCTGGACTGATAGTAAGCAAGGGAAAGTAAGGTACATTGTTCGAAAGGCCACAAAATGTCCTAATTTAAATAGGGACACAGTAGACCTCCTAACAGAATTTAAAATGTTTAATCAAAATTTGGATCCACAGTTTTGAGATTTAGAGTTTTAAGATTTGCTTAGCAATTGGGAATAAAAGAGTGCAACAGAGTTAACACATCATAATTTACTGCTGAAAAGTTAAAACAGCCCCTGAAGATACGGACCATATTGGATGACCAATTCAGAATTAAACTCAACTTCTGTATTGATTCACTATAATTCATGCCATTAGGACGGAAGCCTACAGAAACCATAAACAACTCCAGGGATGAATGCAGCGAAAAGGAGAGGGGGCTGGGTGTTGACATAATGGTAAAGGTACTGGTCTAGCAATACGGAGCCCTGAGCTAATGCTCTGGGGACATGGGCTTATAGTCTGCTAGGGCAGATGGTGAAATTTTGGGTGCATGGTGGCTCAGTGGTTAGCACTGCTGCCTCACAACGCAAAGGACCCGAGTTTGATTCCACACTCAGACAATGGTCTGTGTGGAGTTTGCACATTTTCCTAGTGCCTGCATGAGTTTCCTCTGGGTGCTCTGGTTTCCACCCATTGTCCAAAGATGTACAGGTCAGGTGAATTGGCCATGTTAAATGTGAGGGTGAGGTGAGTCTGGTTGGGATGCTATTCAAAGGGTTGGAGCAGACTTGATGGGCCGATTGGCCTGTAGTGTCCAGGGAACTGCTGGATAACAGGGATGGGATGTGGACAATCGGTCTTGGTGAGATGTCCTTCAAAGGGTCAGTATGGACATGATGGGCTGAATGGTCTGCTTCGCGACTGCAGGGATTCTATGAAGCCATTTTTAAGATGGACAAGCAACAGAATTGTTGAGTTGATGATCATGCCCATCCTAATGCAAATGTGCCAGAAGGATTTGCTGGACAAATTGAAGAATTATAATGTTGGAAAGCTACTCATGGACCTTAAGAAGCATGAAACGATCCTTACAGGCCCCATGTGCCAACTTTATGGTTGACTAATCACTAGAACACAGTAGGACGTGTAAAAGGTGTGCCTTCTGCTTTTACCAAGATCAGCTTTTAATTAATTGTGCAAGATTGGTAACCCCACGACTTACTTGCCTCCAAACATTTAGCTGGCATCAATCAGTTCTTATTCATTCATGGGATGAGAGCATCACTAGCTTGTCCAGCATTTATGCCCATCCTTAATTGCCCAGAGGGCAGTTAAGAGTCATCCATATTGGGATGTAGGCCAGGCTGGGTAGGGATGGCAGATTTCCCTTCCCTAAAGGACATTAGTGAACCAGATTGGTTTTCCCTGATAATGGATTTAATGTAGCCATTAGATTCTTAATTCCAGATATTTATTGAAATCAAATTCCACCATCTGCCATGGAGGCATTCGAACCCAGGTCCCCAGAACATTATCTGGGTCTCTGGATTGGCAGTCCAGCGATAATACCACCAGGCAATAGCCTCATCTTAATTCAGTTAACTATCATTCCTGATGAAGGGCTTTCGCCCGAAACATTGATTTTCCTGCTCCTCCAATGCTGCCTGACCTGCTGTGCTTTTCCAGTACCACTCTAATTTTGACTCTCATCTGACCACCATTACCATGCAGAATAAAGCCAATAGCTGGGGTGACACAGTGGTTAGCACTGCTGCTTCATAATACCAGGGAGTCAGGTTCGGTCCCAGCCTTGGGCAACTGTCCGCGTGGAATGCGTTTGTTCTCCCTGTGTCTGCTTGGGTTCCAGCTGCGTGCTCTGGTTTCCCTTTGATGTGAAGGGCTGTGCTTGTCACTGGCTACTCAGGTGTTTCCTTTCTTCCTGGTGATGGAAAATGAATAAAGATTTGTACACCAGTTGTCTTTCATTGTATTTCACACCTACACACACACAACATGGGTGCTGGGGAAAATGTAAGCACTCCTGCTGTTAGGCAGTAATGTGGGGCAAAAACCTAAAAGATATATAATCAGGAGATTTAGAATCCTCATAGTTGAGGGAATTAAAATATATAACCAGAAGATTTAGAATCCCCTCAGTTTAGGGGATTAAAAACTATAACCAGGAGATTTAGAATCCCTTCAGTTTAGGGGACAGAGTTTGTGCTGATGGCCACAAAACAAAAGCCAACAGTGCAAGGTCAAACCTTGATCTGATTGTGATCATTAAGGAGGATTGTGGATTGTGGATTGGTTACCTTCAAACTATACATAACTGCAGTGGTTTGAGAAGACAGCTGACCACCACCCTCTCAAGGGCAATTATACACAGGCAACAAATGTTGGCGCAGTCAGAGATGCCAACATCCCAGGAGTGAATACAAAAATTGTCTCCCTGTAATCAAGAGAGATGTTTCTGGTCCTTGGTAGACTAATACTCCTTTCCTTAATATTTATTCAATTTCCCTTTTGGAAGCTACTCTTGGCTCTGTTTCTACTTTCAGACAGTAATTGCAGATCACAAGAACTCAATGGAGAAAATTGTTTGCTCAAGTCATTTCTGATCCTTTTCATTAAAATCACATTAAACGTTGTCCAACATGGAACTGCGGATGCTGGAAATCTGAAACACTATTGACAATTGTTGGAAAAACTTTACAGCAGAGAGAAATTTATGGAATTAACGTTTCCAGTCCATTAGACTGTCTTTTGAGAGTAAGGTTAAAGCTTACATTGTTTAAAGTCGTTTGCATTATACAAGTTTTTGTTTGAAATTCCATCTCTAACTGCCCCTGGGAAAGGAGTCAATGAGCTACCTTCTTGAATTGTTGCAGTGCATGACATGGAGGTGCTAGTGTTAGATTGAGGTGGACAAATTCAGAAGTCACATGATGCCAGGATATGGTCCAACAGATTTATTTGAAATGACAAGCTTTCGGAGCAACCCACAGTTCCTTGGGGAGGGAATTCCAGGTTCTTGGTCGAGAGTTTGGTGCAGGAAAAGGATGGCCACTCAGGCAGCATCTGAGGAACAGGAAAATTGACGTTTCGGGTATAAGCTCTTCATCAGGAATGAGGCTGATGAAGGGCTTATGCCCGAAACGTCGATTCTCCTGCTCCTTGGATGCTGCCTGACCTGCTGTGCTTTCCCAGCATCACAATCTTGACTCTGATCTCCAGCATCTGCAGTGCTCACTTTCTCCTACAGATCCAGGATTTTGACCAAACAACATTGAAGGAATGGCAATATATTTCCAAGTCAGGATGCTGAATGTCTTGGAAGGGGATATTGCTGGTGGTAGTGTTTCCATGTATTGGCTGCCCTTTGGGTAGGTAGAAATTGAGGGTTTAAGAGTTGTAAGCACAGGAAATGTGCCCTTGTGCATCTAGAGGATGATGCGTGCTGCTGCCATCCAGCCATGGGGACGGAGGTAGTGAACAAGCAAGATGGTTAATCAGGTAGCAAAGACGATCAAGCCACTTTGTCTTTTGTGGAGCACAGTCTCTATAGCTGCATTCAAACAAAAACTGAGCTTGAGGGGAGATTAATAGGGTGAACAATGAGTAAGATTTGAGGGGAAATTGGAGATAGAAGCTTCATCTGCTTTCACTTCATTGCACGTGGGAAAATTACCTTTCACCCATTTTAAACCTGACTTTAATTTTAAACACCGAGGATATTGGAGATGTATCTGGACAGGAGAGTCACATTTCTGACTACCTAGAACCAAAAAATATTCTCTATATTATCTGGAATGTCACTGAAATTCTCTGTAAATATTGACACAAGATGGCGGTGGAATAGCAGGGCTGTTTGTGAGCTCTTGCCCTGGATGCGTCCACTCTTGTCTCCTTTCTTTCTACTTTTTGTTTTGTATTGCCTCTGCTTTTTCTCTTGCATTCTTTTTCTTTTGATTTTCTGTCTGTGGCGAGTCAGTTGGCAGAATCGACATGGCAATAGGAACAGGCCGTGCACAGGCCTCCTGGCGATTGGCGGCAGCGGCAGTGGCAGCAGCGAGGGCTTCATCCTGTCATTCAGGGCCAGCTGCAGCGAGGCTCCTGCAGTGATTGGAGCAGAGTCTTCACGATGGCGGGGCTGGGCAAA